>NC_143533.1:1634582-1856883 GCF_031878675.1 Megascapheus bottae | reverse complement strand
GCTGAGTAATAACTGAATCTGATAAGAATAAGTACTGAACAGGGGGAGGTGTGATTTCCATTTCATGAAAAAGTACTTGCAGAGAAAGGAAGTACAAATGTTCACAGACCGCGTGGGAAATGCTCTATCTGGGAGGAGGGTGTGGCACGGGTGGTAGAGGACCTGCCCAGCAAGCAAGACCCACAGCTCAAAGCTGAGTGGTGCGATAGCACGCATAATTAAAAGGATGCACACAGTCACACCTTAAGGAGATACAGCTGTGTCCTGCTGGGCAGGAAGGCAAGGTGAAGGCTGACTGGTGATGCCCTGAACCTTAGGACACAGCGCCCCCTTCTGGGCAGATGCAGCTTCCCACCAGTGACAGATCCATTCGGAATTATAGCCCTGCCTTGAGCCTCTGTGTGTGTGTGTGTGTGTGTGTGTGTGTGTGTGTGTGTACCTATCCCTCGGCTTTTCTCACTCAAGGCTGCCACCCTATCCCTTGAGCCACATTGCCACATCTGGCTTTCTGCTGGCTAGTTGGAAATAAGTCTCTTGGATTTGTTTGCCCAGAAGTGCTTCAAGCCTCTAGGTAGTGAAGATTAACAGGTCTGAGACACGGGCTTCTGGTGTCGCTGGGGACTTTTGCAAACAGATTCCTGTCTCTCCCACGGAGGATTGCACAGGTGGAGAACACAAGCCCTTTGGAAGAGGAGAAAACCAGCCCTCTGCCACTCCTCACAAACCTTCCTCTCAGTCAGGTATGAGGGTACACAACTGTAATCTCATGAGGCAGAGAGGAAGAGGACCAAGGTAAGAGGCCACCCTAGGCAAAGAGTTAGCAAGACCCCCACCCCGCCTCAACCAATAAGCCCCTAAGGCTTGAACTCAGGGCTTGGACTTCGTTCCTGAGCTTTTGTGCTCAAGGCTAGCACTCTGCCACAGCTCTACTTCCCCATTTTTCCCCTTTCTTTGTGTGTGTGGAGGAGTGGTTAATTAGAGCTAAGATTCTCAGACTTTTTTTTTTTTTGGCTGTGCTGGCTTCAAACTGTGATCCTCAGATCTCAGCCTCCTGAATATCTAGAATTACAGATGTGAGTCACCAGTCCTTCCTTCTTTCCTTCTTTTGTTTCTTTCTTTCATAATTTCCTTTTTTTGTCAATTGTGGGGCTTGCACTCAATCACTCTGGATTACAGCATCACTTCTGGTTTATGGTGCTTAATCTGAGATCCTCAGATCTCAGCCTCCTGAGTAGCTAGGATTACAGGTGGGAGCTACCTTTTAATGTGGTCTTAGCTTTATGATTTATCCAGGAGAAACTCCCAAGAGTATCCTGTCTGTCCTTCCCTTTCTGGCCTCAAAGGCCCTGCTCTGCCCTCTGGTGGTCATTACCAGCAACTGCAAGGAAAAAAAAGAAACAAACCAGAAGTGGCCACTTGAGGGGAGCTGTACTCTGCTTAGCACAGATTGAGTCTATTAGGTGTTGTCTCAAAAGGAGACAAAACGTCTGGGCACATGCTGAGGTTTCATGCTTGTAAGCCTAGCTACTCGGGAAACTGAGATCTGAAGATTCCAGTTGGAAGCCAACCCCTGGCAGAAAAGTCTATAAAGTTTGTGAGATTCTAATCTCCCCTTAACCATCAGAAGTGAAAGTGGAGCTGTGGTTCAAGTGGTAGAATGCTAGCCTTGAGCAAAAAAAGTTCAGGACAGCACTCAGACCCTAAGTTTAAACCTTCAATTGTGGAGGGAAGGAAGGAAGGAAGGAAGGAAGGAAGGAAGGAAGGAAGGAAGGAAGGAAGGAAGGAAGGAAGGAAGGGAGGGTGAAAAAGGAAATAGAACAAAGAGCAGGACACCAATGGCTCACCCTCATAATCCTAGCTACTCAAGAGCCTGGGATCTGGAGGAAGACAGTTAAAAGCCAGCCTGGGCAAGAAAATCCATGAGGCTCTGATCTCCAAGTAACTAGCACAAAGTAAGTCTGGAAACATGGTTCAAATGGCAGAGTGCCAACTGAACAAGCACATGGCCTTGAGTTTAAGCCCCTGGCTCTTTCCATTGGTTGAGGGGACACTCAGGGCATGATGGGAAGACGCATTTGAATGAGAGAACCCAGGGCATTATGGAAAGAAGGAGCATTTGAATGGTAGCTCAGAACACTCTGGGAACAAGAAGGGCCATGATGTCACGCCTACCAGCTACATGTTAGGTCCTCCACTCTTTGTCCCTTTTATCTCTCAAATGAAACCTGCTGGAATTGTTTTAAGAAGGAGAATACAGGGGTTACAGAGGCACAATGGAGGAGGTGAGGATGACGGGCGGGGGGGGGGTGGAAGTATCACTATGAAACCCCTCTTGTACAATGAATGTGTGTTGACACACAAATGTAAGATGTTTACAAAGCAGTGCCCCCTCCCCCGTGTATTTCCTCTTGGGGGTCCCCATGTCAGGGAAGAGGTGTAAGAAATAGGATTTTTCTCAACAATCCATTCAGGGCCACCATTTTCCCAGAAGTATGGTCCTAATATAGAAATTTCCACCCCCTGTGCTGCCATTTAATCTCCTGTAGTCCTGGGAGGCCAGGAAAGGGAGACTTGTGGGTGATGAGGGAGAAAGGAGAGCAGGGAGAGAAAGACTGCCCTGGCAACATGGCTTCCTGGGAGAAGCCCTGAGCGTAGAGCTGGGCCCAACCCCCCCACCCCAAAGCAGCCCTTGGCATTGACACTTAAATCCACAGAACTAATGAGCAATACCTGAGCTCCTTCCTTATTGTCCCCAGTTTTGGGGACAACACTGACTGGCACCACATTCAAATGCAGAGCTTCCTCTTTGTTTTTCAAGAAAAAAAAAAAAAGGGAACTTTTTAAAGGAACAGCTCTTGGGTTAGTGAGAATTTCCAAACCAGGCACCAGGGGCTCAGGTCTGTCATCCTAGCTAATCAGGAAGCTGAGATCTGAGGACCAAGGTTCAAAGCCAGCCTGAGAAGGATTCCGATTGTGAGACTCTGCTCTCAGAAGTAGAGCTGTGGCTCAAGTGCTCGTAGAGGACCAGCCTTGGACAGCATCCAGGACCTGAGTTCAAGCCCAAGTACCAGCAAGTGTGTATACACACACACACACACACACACACACTCACACGCACACACACACGTACCAGACGCCATATCACCTTTTCCATCTCATTTCCTAGCCATAACAGCTCTTTCCTCACTGCTAGCAACCCCATCTCCTCACTCAACCTCCAATCCCGAGGGAAAGTCACTACCCATTGATGCTACATCTCAATAAACAGCCCTCACACGTGGAAGATCAAATACGGCCTTTTCCTTCCTTCTCCATTTTCCTGACATTGACAATGGAGGTGGCTTTGGTGATAACCAAGCCTGAACTCCACTTGAGCACCCCAGCTTTCCGCACACCAACAGCTGCTCCCAGTCTGCTTGCAACGTGATCCCAGCTGGAATCTGCTAGACTTTGCTTTATCCTAAAGTTGGACTTCCGGTCATCTTTGCTGACCTTGGCCTGTGAAACCCAATGGCAATGGGTTTGCAAGTGTTAAAGTAGGGGAGCCTTCAACCAACAGGCTTCAGGGAAGAGCAGGCCAGCCAGCCAGGCCCTCAAAGAAAAGAAGAACGGTGGCCCGGAGGAGTCAACTTTCCACCATAGCGTAGCTGGTATTGAAATACAGCAACACCATGGAAGCACAGATGGAGTCAGACCAATTCCCCAAGATGTGATTCTCTGGATCTACCATTTTCTATAAATTATGCACTTGGGTACAAAAACTCCATTAGTCTAAATTGCATTTTTGGAGAAGAATTCAGGAAGGATGAGCCCAGCGCTGCTAACAGCAATTATCTCTGGGGACACAGCTGAGTCGAATGAAGACAACACTGTCATTAGTTTATAGACTGGCGTGTTACTTTGCTGCCTTTGGAAGCTGTTCTTTTTTTTGGGGGGGGGGGATGTCACTACTAAAACACTCCTACAGTGAAACCTGCCAAACAGAGAGGGAGGAAGGGAAATGGAGGGATATATTTGAGGTCTCACCAGCCCCCAAGACTTGGCCAACAGCTCACATTAGAGACAAGGACAATAAGTACCCAAACCCTGAGTTCAAGGCCCACTACTGGGGCGGGAGGAAGGGGGGGGGGAAACATCACTGTTATCTTTTATTGTTTTGGTTTTAGAATTTTGTTCTGAGGAGATCTGATTGGTCTTTATTAACTTCACTGGCACAGAGAACTTTCTTGTCCCAGAGGGGACTTCCTAGCGAAATCCCATTCAGATAAGTTGATGGTGGTGGCAGTAATAGTGATATGGGCTTGAACTCAGGGCCTGGGCGCTGTCCCTGAGCTTCTTTTGCTCAAGACTACCACTTGAGCCACAGCGCCACATCTGGCTTCTGGTGGTTAATTCAAGACAAGAGTCTCACAGACTTTCCTGCCCAGGCGAGCTTCAAACTGGTATCCTCAGATCTCAGCCTTTTGAATCACTAGAATTACAGACACGAGCCACCAGGGCCGGGCTTCATTACAGTGACCATGTTTACCTTCCCAGCATGTCATCTGACCTTGAATGAATCATGAAAAGTACCGAATACTTCTGATTTTTATTTATATTTAAATAAAGAAGGCAGGGACTGGTGGCTTCCACCTATAATCTCAATTATTCAGGAGGCTGAGCTCTGAAGATCACAGTTCAAAGACAGCCTGAGCAGAAAGTCAGAGAGACTCTCATATCCAGTTAACCAGCAAGGAAGGAGAAGTGGAGCTGTGGCTCAGGTGGTAGAGCGTCAGCCTTGATGAAAAAGCCAAGCAAGAGCAAGAGGCTCTGCATTCAAGCCCTGGTACCAGCACACAAAACAGAGAGTTTAGATGTGTTGGAATTCATGGTTCAAGGTAATGCCAATCAGGAATAAGACAATTACTTGGTTCTTGTCATCACCAGAAGTCCCCCTACGTCCCACTATTGACGCTGCAGCAAATGACCCTGCACTAAAGGTCAAGCCAGTTGCCAGATCCACTGAATTCACCCCCCCCCCCCCCACACACACACACCCCGACCCGGGGAATCAATGCAGCCACTTGCTGCTTGGATGTGCATCCACCAGAGGGCGCCATCACCCCTCTGCGAGATGTCTAACCACATGAGCAGCTTCTGCATTCGATAGCAGCAGCCAGCCAGGTCTGCCTGCCTGCCTCCCTGCCTGCCCGCCTGCCTCCCTGCCTGCCCGCCTGCCTCCCTGCCTGCCCGCCTGCCAAGTTTTATTTGAACACACGCGCATTCATTTTCACTTGTTCAGTGCAGCTTTCAAACTACGGTAGGAGTTCAGTAGTGCTCACAAAAACCAACACTCCTCGAAGCAAAAAAAAAAAAAGACTAACCAGAGCCAGCCACCACTGGCTCACGCCTGTAATCCTAACTACTCAGGAGGCTGAGATCTGAGGGTCGTGGTTCAAAGGCAGCCAACGAAGGAAAGTCTGTGAGACTCTGATCTCCAATGAACCACCTGAAAACTGGAAGTGGAGCCATGGCTCAAGTGGTAGAGCACCCTAGCCATGAGGGGAAAAGTTCAAGTCAGTGCCTGGACCTTGAATTCAAGGCCCAGGACTAGCACAAAGGAAAAAAAAAATAGAGAAATGAGGGATGAAAAGCAGTCTTGTTAACTGAATTGGGGGCCGGGGTAAGTTTACTAGGGATTGAACTTAGAGCCTTTATGAATTGGTTATTTATGAAATAGGATCTCACTTTTATGTCCAGATTGGCCTGTGCTGCAGTCCTCCTATTTGTGCTTCCTTGAGTGTCTAGGGCACTTCTCACTGCTCGGCCATTGTGTTTTCCCCACTGCTGGGGTGACAGGGATACAGCTCCATGCTCAGTCATTGACTGAGATGACGTCTCAAAAACTCCGATGCTCAGAATGGCCTTGAACAGCAATCTCCAAATCTCTACCTCCCGAGCATCTAGGATTACAGACTTGAGCCACCACACCCTAGACTGCCATCCCCACTGCCCAGAAGTAATTACCACCAAGAGTTCTTCCAGTGTTCATAAACGTATCTACACCTATTACTGGCAACTTTTTAAATGACTATTTGTAAGACTTCAAGAAAAAATTATAATAAGTCAATGTCCAGTCCTAGAAGATTCTTCTTTGTTAGTGTAAAGAAGCTATCTAGAACATCTAACAATGTTTCTATTCTGTTCTCAGCTCTGAGACACAAACTCAGGTCATCTTCCCACCAAAGAAGGGCAATCAACTTTCTTTCTTATTTCTTTTTTTTTTTTTTTTTTTTGCCAGTCCTGGGCTTGAGCTCAGGGCCTGAGCACTGTCCTTGAACTTTCTCAAGGCTAGAGCTCTACCACTTGAGCCTCAGCACCACTTCCGGGTTTTTTCTATGTATGTGGTACGGAGGAATAGAGCCCAGGTCTTCATGCATGCTAGGCAAGCACTTTAACCACTAGGCCAATTGAAGTCAGGGCCTAAGTGCTGAAATGAGTTTTTGTTTTTTTAACTCAAAGCTGATACTCCACCACTTTAGCCCCAGCTCCACTTCCAGCTCTTTAGTAGTTAACTGGGAATAAGAGTCTCACAGACTTTCCTGCTCCAGCTGGCTTTGAACCATGATCCTCAGATCTCAGCTTCTTAAATAGCTAGGATGACAGGCTTAGGTCACCAGCACCTAGCCAACTTTCTTCAATGCCCGCTTTCTGCTGCTTTAATAAAAAGGCCTAAAGCAGGCTCAGTAAAGATTTGAATGCATTGGATTTGCATGTCATGAATAATAAATGATTTCTGAGAGCTTATCTACAAGCCCAGTGGTAGAGTGCTGGCCTTGAGTGTAAGACTATAGTTTAGAGCCTCGGAATTACAAATACTTTTTTTTTTTCTTCTGGGCAACATTTTCAATATTCTACTTAAAGGAGGATAAGGGATTAAGGAGTAGATGCTGGAAGTTCTGAGGGGGAAAAAAAACTTATTATTTCTAGAGTTAGCACAGAATCAATTGCAATTATAATCAGTTACAAGGAACACACATCCACTTGCTGTGTATTAAACGATTCAGTAACAAAAGGCCAAAAGTGCTTTGGCAGGTCCACATCGTTCCTCAGGATTCAAGATCTTTCTCATTCTTAACACGTAACTTCAGAACTCATGAGTGCATTTACCATGTGTGCAGTAGGGGGGAAAATCCCACAAAGGAAGCCAAGAACATGCAGATGCACAGGTGGATACCTGGCCACCCGAATCCAACCTGCTTTCCAGCCAGGCACCCATTGGAGGATCAGACCTGTAATTCTAGCTACTCAGGAGGCTGAGATCTGAGGATCACAGTTCAAAGCCAGCTGGGGCAGGAAAGGCCATGAGACTCTTATCTCCAATTAACTACCAACAGACACTAGCTTTGAGAGAACACACACACACACACACACACACACACACACACACACACACACTTCATAGACAGCTCCTAGCCCAGAGTTCAAGTCCTGGGCACTGTCCTTGATCAGTTTTTACTCAAGGCTAGCACTCTACCCCTTGAGCCACAGCACCACTTCTGTTTTTTTCTGTGTATGTGGTACCAAGGAATCGAACCCAGGGCTCCACGCTTGCTAGGCAAGCACTTTAACCACTAGGCCACAATCCCACGCCCAGGATGGCTTCTTACCCAGACCTATATACAGCAAGACACCACCCCTGTCCTGTGCATCTTCCATCCACTTTCCTTTCTGTTCCTGCCTCAGGACCTTTTCTCTTGCTTTGGCCTCTACCTAGGAGGCTCATCCTCTTCTGACTTGCTGTCAGTCTTCAGGCCACCAACCCAAATGTCCCCTCTCCAGAAACCTCCCTGAACACCCCACTCTCCTGTCTGCAAAATCACACTGGCCCCACAATTTGTACAGCATTAACCTTTACCTGAACTTGCATTCTCGTGTATTTCTTTCATTGTATCGCCCGTCTCCCTCTCTGGAATGTAAACTCCTTCTCAGTGGAACTGTGTATCATGTTCATTCCTGGAATATACTTACTGATAGCTCAGTACTGGCATGCCAAAGGTAGTCTGGAATATTAATGACTAGATTAATCATTCATTTATGCCAAACTGAGTCTGAAAATATTGCCCGGAGTCAGGAAAATTAGGAGGGCTCTCAATGAGAAGTTGATGGACAGAATATTGAATTCAATTTCTGCAGGACATGCAAAACACCAAAAGAGGAGAAAGCCTCCAGTGAGACTCACCAGATGGTACAGTATCTAGCTGTCTTTCTACAAACCTGAAAAAGACAGCTGTTTTGAAAGAGTTTGGGAGGAAGTTTTTGTCCTTTTGTTTAGTTTGGTTTTTGTCAGTTGTGGAGCTTGAATGCAAAGCCTGGGTCCTATCCCTCAGCTTTTTCTGCTAGTGCCTTATTACTTTGAACCACAGCACCACTTCCAGTTTTCTGGTAGTTAATTGGAGATAAGAGTCTCGCAGTCTTTTCTGTCCGGGCTGGCTTTGAACCTAGATCTACCAATCTCAGCTTCCTGAGTAGCTAGGATTACAGGTGTGAACCACCAACACCCAGCTAAGGGAGGAGTGTTTTGAAAAGATATAGCACATATCTTCCCAAGGGGAAGAAAGCATCACCCAAGGAGGAAATAAAAGGAGGGGCAAGAGCACCCTAAGAAAAAGAGGAACTCCCTATCCAAGGAGCTGACAGTGAGCAGCAGAAAAGCCATAATATCAAGGGAAAAAAAATCCCAATGTCAGCACCCAGCGAGGTGAGACCAGAATAGACATTGGGCAAGGCGGAAGTGACATTTTTTTCAATCTAATTCCTATACTACCACACACACACACACACACACACACACACACACACCCCAAAATAAATCAATAATGTAGCTAGGGCCACAGCAAGCTATACCATTATAAAGTGTCTTTTTTGTCAGAGCATTTTGCTTTCTTTCTGTTAATCTTGAGAAAATGGTTTTTCTTCAGGGTTTCTGCTTTGGCCAGGTGACTTGGCCCTTGTTAATTAAACTGTAGTTATATGTATCCTTTTCCTTTAACTAAGAGATTCCAAGTGATTTTTAACATCTGGCAGTTCTGACTCCATGCAGGTGCACCTGGAGTGGTAGAGAGACACAGACCAGAAATAGGGAGAAGAGGCCTGGTACTCAAGTTCAAGATGGGAAGTGGCTTTCCATGGAAAGCTGCAGGCTATCATAGGAAGTGACATCAGGGAGTGGGTGGGCCTCTCCCCTAGGGGGCGGTCTCAAGAAGTTGATGGGCAGGAAACAGGTGGCTTCTGGGCAAAGAGGTCATTCTTATTCATTTGAGTGACCTGTGTGGCTTCCTTCAGGTATGGGATAGTAGGAGTGGACGCCAGGAGCTTAGGAAGAAAAGTAAAAAGGTGACTACAGTCCATTTTGTGATATCCTGGAATATTAATGGGTGAGCGTTTAACTGGCTAGGGAAGTGATGAGAAAGAGATGGAGGGTGGAGGGAGAGAGAGTGCACCAAAGTCTTGAAGTACAGCAATGTCAACTGATGTTCTCTCCAGAAATGACATTTTGGGGGCCACTGGGGCTTTCTTTTCAAGTTGATGCCCAAGCCAGGTGGCTCTCACCAATAATCCTGGCTGCTCAGGAGGCTGAGATCCAAGGATCATAATATGAAGCTAGCCTAGATAGAAAAGTCCATGAGATTCTTATCTCCATATAAACCATCAAAAAGCCCAAGGTAGATGTGTGGCTCAAGTGGTAGAGTGTTGTCACTTCACACACCAACTAGAGTTATCAATACTAGCAGGAACTCAGAGAGATGGGAAAATGCAAGTGTTTCTAACTTGGCTTAATTTGTAAAGGAAATCTCATTTATCAAAATTAATAAAGCTCAGTTTTCTAAGAACATCACGAGCCAGCATACCGAAAGATGAAGGCACATTTATGCTCATTGCGGCACTCTTCACAATAACCAAGTTATGAAATCAACCCAGACGCCCTGCAATAAATGAGTGGATCTGAACAATGTGGTACCATACATAATGGAATTTTACACAGCCAGTAGAAAGAATATTATGCCATTTGTAGGGAAATAGATGGATCTAGACCAAATCATGTTAAGAGGAATAAGCCAAGCTCAGAGAGACAAATAGCACATGTTTTCTCTCATATGCAGAAGCTATATCTAAAATGATCAATTCTACAGGTTTCCAGGCATTCACACACAGCCAGACCAAAGGAGGACTGACACTCTTTGGAGAAGAACACAACAATGCCTCTGTGCATCTGATCATACACAATAATGAAGTATACAACTTGTGGATGGGGATGAAAGGAAAAACTGGGAGAATGAAAGGGAAGGGGTGACATTGTCCAAAAAGAAATATATTCTTTACCTAACTTATGGAACTGTAACCCCTCTGTACATCATCTTTATAATAACATTAAAAATGTAAGCTCAATTTTGAGGTTAAAAAAAAATGAAATGAAGTGAGTGTTGGCTAATATATTAGCCTTGCACTGTGGCCTCGGCTGGGTGGCTGTGATTTGTAATTTGAGCATTTACGAGGCATGAGGGCCCCAGAGTTTCACTTAGAGGGAACCGTTTTTATGCCCAATAGTTTATAATAAGCCTGAAGATGAGAGCAAGCTCAGCTACCTGTGTGAGTTTTGTTATTGTTGTTGTTGTTGTCAGTCGTGGGGCTTGAACTCTGGGCTTGGGCATTATTCCTGAGATCTTCAGCTCAAAGCTATCGTTCTACCACTTGAGCCACAGCACCACTTCTGTTTTTTTGCTGATGGTTCACTGGAGATAAGAGTCTCACGGACTTGTGTGCTCCAGCTAGCTTTGAACCTCGATCCTCAAATCTTAGTCTCCTGAGTAGCTAGGATTGCAGGTGTGAGCCACCAGATCCTGGCTTACCTATGTGATTTGCAGGTCTTGATCGCTGTCGATGATTCTTGCTGAAGGTTGCAAAGTGACCACAGCCCGCTTAGCTCCCACCTGATGCAACAGCAACAGTGTCTTTCCCTGAGCTACAGCTTCCTGGGGTTTTGCACACTGGGACAGGTGACAACATTGCACACTGGGTGTAGTACTGAGGACAAGGACAGAGTCCCCCTCCTAGAGGTCTTTCTTTTCTTGATAGTATTAGAGTTTGAATACAAGGCCTTACCTACATTTGCTCAGCTTGATCTCTTTGGGGGTACTACACCACTTGAGCACTACCTCCCACCTGGCATTTTGCTGGTTAACTGGACCTGGAGTCTCATGGACTTTTCTGCCCAGGATGACCTTGAACAGCGATCCTCCTCCAGATCTTAAACTCTTGAGTTTAAGAGGATTACAGACATAACCACCTGTGCCTGGCTTTCTAGTGGTCCTTAAGAGCGAACTGTGTCTCCATCGTGGGTTGAACAGAACAATCTTTTGAGTTATCGTGGGTGTTGGTTTTGGGGAACCTGCTGATGGGAACGAATGCTGAGGTTGTAACAGCACATTAGAAGATGCCTTTGGACTTCTGCAGATGGAGTATAAGCAGAACTGAGCTGTCGAGAGTCAAGCAGTCTCATGGATTGCCAGCCCTTTATTGCTTCGGTTTTATATAATGTTTTAATCCTCCAGGCCCCTGTTCGGTTTATATCGGGCCAATTGCTCTTTTAACAGGAGGCTGATGGGGTCTCATTTTATCAAGTCAATTTGTGAGTATCAAAAGCTCCACTTTAACTGCGTTATTTATGATGTCAGAGGATCCCTGCTCTGTACAGGATATGTTACAATAATGGGTACTCTTGACTTTGGGAAATTTATGCTAGGCTACTGTTAAAATGATTCATTACCACATTCCTTGGTTTTAAATGTGGATAGCTTTTACAAGACCATATAGGCAGAATGTGTTTAATTCAATGGGATCTCTAAAGTCACTAACTGCAGCCCAGGATCTATTCTGCCTGCTGTGGGTAGGACCAGGAATGTCTCCACAAAACTCCTGTGTTAAAAGCTTTGTCTTGGGCTGGGAATGTGGCCTAGTGGTAGAGTGCTTGCCTAGCATGCATGAAGCCCTGGGTTCGATTCCTCAGTACCACATACCCAGAAAAAGCCAGACGTGATGCTGTGACTCAAGCGATAGAGCACTAGTCTTAAGCAAAAGAAGCTCAGGGACAGTGCCCAGGCCCTGAGTTCAAGTACAGGAAACCCTAAAAGCTTAGTCTTCCGCCTGTGCATCTACTAGGAGAGGGTTGGCAGGAGGTGAAGTCCTTGGGGGCGTGGCCTGCAAGGAGACCATGTGCATCCTGGCTGCCATGAGATGAATGGTTTCCTATTCCTAGTACCTGCCTCAGGCCCAAAGCAACAAAGCTCAGGGACCACAAGTTGAACCTCTGAAACCGTGAACCAAAAGTAAGCCTTGCCCTCTTATTCAGTGGGTTATCCCAGGCATTTTCCTCTCTGTGACAAAACATATGGAGTTTTGTCAGCGGGGACACATTAGAATACTGCTCTAGAGGCACAAAAAGTCAATCACTGGCCAGGCACTAATGGCTCAGGCCTGTCATCCTAGATGCTCAGGAGACTGAAGTCTGAGGATCGACGTTGGAAGCCAATGTCAGTAGGAGAGTCCATAAGACACTTATTTTCAGCTAACCACAAAAGAAGCCAGAAGTAGAACTGCAACCTTGTGACTCAAGGGCAGATGCCAGTTTTGAGTGAAAAGCCTAAGTGACAGTGCCCAAGCCTGAGTTCAAATCCCGGGAACAGCACACAAAAAAGCCAACCATTGCCCTTTTCACTGTATTGGTTATGTAAATTGGAAGGGGATGTAATACTGGGGGGGGAGCAGTCTCTCTCTCTCTCTCTCTCTCTCTCTCTCTCTCTCTCTCTCTCTCTCTCTCTCTCTCTCTCTCTCTCTCTCTCTCTCTCTCTCTCTCTCTCTGTAGCCCAGACTGGCCTCAAACTTGAAACTTCTTCCCCTCTTCTTCCTTCAAAGCTTGAATTATAGTGCATATATACACTTAAGTTCCCTTTAGACTGAAACTTTTTTTTTTTCTGGTCCAGACAGGGTGGGGGGGATATGAAGGATTTGCACCTGCCTGAAGCCTTTATTCCTCTTTTTGTGTTTTGTTTTGATTTAGACTTTGGCTGCCCGAAGCTGTGGTTTTAGTTTCTTATCTCTGGTAGATAAAGGGAAAGCTAGGGGCAGAATCTTCTCTGGGCCACTCCCTCCACCCCCAGGGAGACAACTGATTTGTGCCTAACCTGAGGTTTGAACTCAAGGCCTGGGCACTGTCTGAGCTTTTTTGCTCAAAGCTAGTGCTCTACCACTTGAGCCACAACACCACTTCTGGCTTTTCGATGATTCATTGGAGAACAGTCTCAGGGACTTTTCCTGCCTGAGTTGGCTTTGAACCTTGGCTCTCAGATCTCAGCCTCCTGAGTAGATAGAATTACAACAAGCATGAGTTACCAGCGACAAACCTCCCTGGCTATTTTTCCTTTGAGTGATATCTTTAATATGACTTGTGTTTCTAAACGGCTAAAATTTTCCTTTCCCTCTCCCTGTTTGCCTGAAAAGCCTTTGGTGGCTCAGTGGTTCCAGCTGTAATCCTTTGACATCATTTATTAATCTGGTGGCTCCCCATTTACAGACAGCTACCACCCCATCCTAGGGCTGGAACCTTTAATAATAGGTGGGTGGGCCATAATGGAAGGTGATTGGGTCACATGGGACACCCCCTCTGGAAAGGACTAATGTAGTTCTCTCGGAAATTCGGTAACTTCCCCTGAGAGCAAAGCCATTTCCCATTGTCTACCATCCTTTCTCACCATATGACTGTGCCTTCCTTAGGCGGCTGGGTCCTGTTTCTCCTCCTGTTCCTCAAAGGAGGGAGAAAGGATAAACAAATGCAATCATGCTATTCAGTGCTCACTGTGTGGAAAATGAACCATATAACTTGTGGGCAGGGACGGGAAGGGAAAACTAGAGAAAAAAGAAGGAAGGGATAACACTGTTTAAAAAAGAAATGTACTCATAGCCTCATTATGTGACTTATGAAATAATATCCCCTGTGTCCAACACCTATTTTGTGGGCCTGGGCACCATCCCTGAGCAATTCTGCTCAAAGTTAGCTCTCTACCACTTTGAGCCACAGCACCACTTGTGATTTTTTGGGTGGTGTATTGGAGATAACAGTATCACAGAGTTTCCTGCCTGTCTGGCTTTGAGCCTCCATCCTCACATCTCAGCCTCCTGAGAAGCTAGGATTACAGCACCTGGCCAGCATTAATTGATATTAGGATGAACACCAAATACACTAGTGACTCACAAGTATAATCATAGCTACTCAGGAGGCTAAGATTTAAGGATCAATGTTCAAAGCCAGCCCCAGTAGGAAAATCCATGAGACTTTTATATCCAATAAACTACACAAAACAAAACAAACTACAACAACAACACAGAAATGGAGCTGTGGCTCAAGTGGTAGAGCGCTAGCCTTGAGGGGAAAAAAAAGCTTCAGGGATAGCTCTCAGGCTCTGAGTTCAAGCCATATATATTTATGATTTTTTTAATTATATTGAGCCTTGCAGCAGTCCTTTGCCTGGCAAACCTTTGGACTTTTCTCTCAGTTATATGAACCAATAAACTTTTATTCTTTCTTATGCTAGTTAACAACTGAAGAAATCCTGACCCACACAGGGCCAGAGTCCACACTTAGAGATGGACCAAGGGCCTCAGCTAAGATAAGCCAGGCCAGCCCTCAGGAGAAGACAAGATTAGTTGTCCAGTATCACTGCAGTGTCCTACCCAGTAAAAGCAAAGATGTGTGAGGAGACAGAACCTTAAATACCAAGGGGCATAGCAGCTAATAAAAAGGACCTAGAGGACCTGGAGCATGGCCTAGTGGTAAAGTGCTTGCCTAGCATGCACAAAGACCTGGGTTCAAGTCCTCAGTACCGCATACATAGAAAAACTCAGAAGCGGTGCTGTGGCTCATATGGTAGAGCGCTAACTTTGAAGAAAGCCCAAGGACAGTGCTCAGGCCCTGAGTTCAAGGCCCAGGACAGATTTAAAAAAAAAAAAGAACCCACCTGTGGCTCTGACCTATAATCCTAGCTACTCAGGAGGCTGAGATCTGAGGATCATGGTTTAAAGCTAACCCAGGCAGGAAAGTCCATGAGACTCTTAACTCGATTAACCACCAGGAAACCAGAAGTGGAGCTGTGGCTCTAAATGGTAGAGCATTAAGTAGCCTTGAGCTGAAGAGCTCAGGGACAGTGCCCAGGCCCTGACAGGCAAAAAGAGTGGGGGAAAGGGCTCAGGTTCAAAAGCAGATCCCCAAAACTCCAGCCCTCAACCTATTTTACTAATCCACACAGAATTTCAGGGTCAGTCTCTACCAAGAACCCAGTCTGCAAGTTGTCTTTGGATCATTGAGATTCTGTTGCCATTGGGCAGGAGAGGCTAAGGACAGAGAGGGCTTCTATTTGAGACTCAAAGCCCGACTTCTTTCCTGATCTCTTAGAAAGAGGTAATAAATGACCAGGCACCAGTGGTTCATGCCTATAATCCTAGTTTCTCAGGAGACTGAAAATTATAGTTCAAAGCCAGCCTGGGCAGGAAAGTATGTGAAATTCTCATCTCCATCTGACCACCAAAAAGTTGAAGGAAAGGTGTGGCTCAAGTGGTAGAGCACCAGCCTTTAGCAAAAAAAAAAAAAAGTTGAGCACCAGATCCTGAGTTCAAGGCTCAGTACTAACACACACACACACACACATACACACACCATAATTGTGGCAAAAGTAGGTCTGTCTACACAGTGACCCTACCTCTGTCCCTCCGTCCTTCTATTTCCTCTCTTTCTTCTATTGGCTCTGCACATCCTGTCTCCGATTCAGTCAGCTTGACCAGCAAAAGAGCTTCCTCTAAAATCCCCAGCTCCTCTTAAGGATTTGCACATGGGTGTTTCTAGAAAGTTCCAGGACAATCAAAGCTGCTGCTTCAAGCTGAGTCCAGTTCCAGCACCCTCCCCTGCTCCTCTCCAGGAAAAAACAAAAACAAAATCCCTCTTTGAATGAATGCTGCTTTTTTAATGTACAGAAGTGATATATAGATATCCAATTGATAAACTTAACTGTGTCAATCGCATATGGAGTCCATAGGTATACAAATGCAAATTGAACACCTCTAATCTGAAAACCTGAACTTCAAAATGCTCTCAATCAAGAGGTAAAGTCCCACACCTGACTTCACGTGCAAGGTCAAAGTCACACACATGACACACTAAAAAAAAATATTGCACAAAATTTTCCTTCAGGCTATGCGGAAAAAGGATGGACATTACTGAAAGCCGGTGTGGTACTGCACACCAGTAATTACAGCACCTAGATTCACAGGTGGAAGAATCATGAGTTCAAGACGACCTTAAACATAATGAGATGGAGACGACGTCTCAAAAAAAAGAGAAGCGCTAAGAGATCTCAGGATGGTACTTAGTTCTCATTTTCCCCCAAGATACAATTATTCCAAACTCTGAAACAAACCCAAAGTATTTTGGGAAAGCAATACTCTGTCATAAGGAAATAATAGTTGAGCTCTGATGACTTCACAGATGCTACCGGCCCAGAGGCATTGATAGATAGCAGCCTTCCAGAAGCTTCTAGATCAATGTTTCTAGAAGTTGAACCATGGCCCTCTAGTATCAAAATCACTTACAGAAGATGGAGATTTTTTTTCCTGGAGGCTCAGAATCTCTCCCAGGAGAACAAAGCGTCTGAACTTTTCCATTAGATTTATTTTACTATCGTGAGAAGTTTCAAAAACTCTATAATGGGAAAAAATGAGGTATAGGGTGCCAGTGGTTCACACCAGTAATTCTAGCTACTCCAGAGGCTGAGATCTGTGGATCACAGTTTCAAGCCAGCCCACGCTGACAAATCTGAGAGATGTTTATCTCCAATTAACCATTAAAAAACAAAAACAAAAACAAAAACAAAAAACAAGATAGAAGTAGAGCTGTGGCTCAAGTGGTAAATTGCCAGCCTAGAGTGTGGGAAAAAAAAGTTAAGTAAGAGCTTGAGGCCCCAAGTTCAAGCCCCAGCACACACAGAGTGACTAGCTATAAAGAAACGCTCTTGGGCCAGAAGCATAGGCTAGTGGTAGAATGCTTGCCTTGCATGCATGAAGCTCTGGGTTTCATTCCTTGGTACCACATACATGGAAAAAGCCAGAAGTGGTGCTGTGGCTCAAGTGGTAGAGCTCTAGCCTTGAGAAAGCTCAAGGACAGTGCCCAGGCCCTGAGTTCAAGCCCCAGGACTAGAAAAAAAAAAAGAAACACTCTCTTCTCTTGCTCTTTCCCACTTCTCACTTTCATTCCTCCCCCCCTTCCTCTCCACATCTCATCCCAACTTATCTCTATAGACAAATTTTCCCCCACAAAACCTCAGGGAGAAGAAAATGTCTAAGATGTCTAATCAGGGCATTTTATTCTCCACGCTCTACTTTTAAGTGGGGTCAAAGACTACATAAACAAATATCCCTCAAGTAGAAAGTACTTGGTGCCCTTGAACAAAATCATAAACCACTCAGGAACCAAATATCCTCATTGCCACCTTCTCAACTCAGCTATGACACTCATTTGTCACACTCGTGCGTGCTGTGCTGTGATATAGGTATAAAAATAGAAAAAAGCCAAGTGCCAGTGGCTCACACCTATAATCTTAGCTACTCAGGAGGCTGAGATCTGGAGATCACAGTTCAAAGCCAGCCTGAGCATGAAAGTCTCTTTTATAACCAATTAACCACCAGAAAAAAACAGAAGGGGTGTTGTAGCTCAGAGTGGTAGAGTGCTAGCCTTGAGCTGAGGAGCTCGGGGACAATGCCTAGACCCTGAATTCAACCCCACAACCAACGAAAAATAAAATAGAATAAGGTAGAAATATGGTTGATTCACCACTTCCAGACAATTCCCAGGTCCTGTGGTCCTGAGATGCATAGTCTTTCGGTGACCTCAGGCTCCCTCCAATCATAAAATGACAAAGCAATAGATCTTTACATGAGTCCTCACCACCCCCAACCACATAGAACCAGGTCTTTGTGTTCTAGATGTTTTAGGTTGAGATAAGGATTTGAAGGCAGGGCCAGGAGTTCGGCCTGGTGATAGAGTGCCTGCCTAGCATGCACAAAGACCTGGGTTTGATTCCTCAGTGAAACACACAGAGAAAAAAGCTGGAAGTGGTGCTGAGGCTCAAGTGATAGAGCTCTAGCCTTTAGAAAACCCAAGGACAGTGCCCAGGCCCTGAGTTCAAGCCCCAGGACTGGCAAAAAAAGAATTGGGTCATGCCTGTATTCCTAGCTACTCAGGAGGCTGAGATCTGAGGATCAAGGTTCAAAGCCAGCCCGAGCACTAAAGACCACAAGACTCTTCTCTCCAATTAACCTCTAAAAAATGGGAAGTGGGGCTTGGCTCAAGGAGTAGGGTGGTAGCCTTGAGCTGAAGAGCTCAGGGACAGTGCCTAGGCTGAGTTCAAGCCCCATGACCCACCAAAAAAAAAAAAAAGCATTGGAAAGCTGGTCATTGGTGGGTGAGATCTGAGGATCACAGTTCAAAGCCATCTCCGTCAGAAAAGTCCCTAAGACTCTTAACTACATGAAAAAAAAAATGGGGGGAAAAAAGGCAGAAGTAGAGCTATGGTTCAAGTGCACTAGCCTTGAGCAGAAAAGCTCCCTGAGTTCAGACCCAAGGACTTGTACCTGCCCCACCCCCCCCCAAAACAAAACCAGCACTGGTGAAAAGAAGCTGTAGGCACAGCTGGTTCTGACAGCCTGGGGTATCCTTAGGAGAGAAGAGGGGGGAGGTGGCCTGGCTGTCTCCCACAAGCATGGCTAGAGAGCTGGGCTGCAATCTATCATGATACTCTACAAAATGTGCACTCTGCTGTGTGGCGTGCAAACCACTCACTGTGAACACACCAGGCTTACTTCCTGGGACTTTGAATAAATTCACACTCTTAGGAAAGCCTATATTGTTTATTGTATTTACATCATATTGTGTTTACACAGATGGCATCAGTGACAAGCCATTTAAGAGGCCAAGTTTTAGGGGTCCTTCCATTTGGTCAACCCAGCAGTAATTTTCATGCTTTGCTAGAGCAAAACTTTCTCTCCCCTCCTCTCTTCCCCTGTCAACAGTATTTTACTCTCTTTCAAGCCACCCCAGGATCCCATCCTGAATCCACAAACCATACTTCGTAGATCTGGGAATTAGTGCAGGACAAAGGCTTGATCGATTACACTGTTCTATTCTCCTGGAGATAAGAAAGAAGATTGGGGGTGGGGAGGTAGAGGGAAGTGGGAGTCCAATACTGCTTTTCTTTAGAATTCGAGAAATAAGGAAGGCTTTCACCACTGGGTACGGCATGGAAATGTAAGCCTAGAGCCATGATGGTCATATACTTCCATCAGGGAACAAACCTTCAGAGAAGAAAAGAAGGCCAAAAGCAAAGAGAGCTGTGAAAATTCACACCCAATGATATCATTTGGTGCCTGGAACCAGCTGTTCCTGAAGACACATACTTCCACACTGCCTCATCATGGGAATCTGTAAGATTCCTCTTCATACTTCAGTCCCTTTAAGCTAGATTTTTCAGTCACTTACCAACCAAAAGATTATGTAGGCAGATGGACAGTTCCGAGATCAAATGAGCTACCCAGAAGCACCCGCCCTTCCAGCTTCCCCACCCCCTTCTCATTGCCTCTCAAGAGAGTTTATTTCAGAAGTCAGAGAATATTTTCAGGGCATCTTGCCACCATGGGACTGAGGGATGTACCCCGAGCAGATTCTGGCTGGCAGGCAGGATGACACACACACATAGGTCACTTCAGGATCCGGATGCTCATTTTTTGTTCAATGTTCATCTTCTCCAAGGTCTGGGGAGAGATAGATGTGGTTGACACAGGAGGCTCCAGTCTCAATCCTTTAACCTTCCAGCCTCTTTCCCAGGGCCCTGCCTAGGGCTCCAAGAGCTCCTGGGGACAAATGTTGTTCTGCCCCCTTTCCTTCCCTTCCCTTCCCTTCCCTTCCTTTCCCTTCCCTTCCCTTCCCTTCCCTTCCCTTCCTTCTTTCCTGCCTTCCTTCCTTCTTCTCTTCCTTCCCCAAAGGCCTGAACACTGTCCTTGAGCTCCTTTGTACCCAAGGCTAGCACTTTACCACTTGATCCATAGCTCTCTTCCTGCTTTTTGGTGGTTTATTGGAGATAAGAGTCTCACAGACTTTCCTGGCCAGGCTTTCTATAAATTGTGCTCCTCAGATCTCAGTCTCCTGAGCAGCTAGGATTCTAGGCATGCGTCAGAGTTCCTGGCTGCCCGCTTTCTTTGAACTTCACTTCCCTGTCCATCAGTCCCAAAAGACACCTGACATAAACTTTCATTCCCCAGGGACATTCCAACCTTGGCGAATTCCAGGAAGGACACAGCCCCATCCCCATCTTCATCCGCCTCCTGTACCGTGCGGTCTGTGATGCTCTCCAATTGTTCCTCTGTCACCTGGACCCCAACCATCAGCCGGAGAACCTGGGAAGTGAAAGAAGAGATTGTGGTAAGCCAGGCAGGATCATGAGTTCAAAACCTGCCTATCTCAAAAACAAAATTGAGGCTACGAGCCATGGCCCTAGGTTCAATCCCCAGTACCATAAAAAGGAATGAGAGAGAAACTACAATAAATTTAAAAAAAAAAAAAAAAAGCTTCTCTCTCAAGACAGGGTGTGAGTGGAGTGGTTCATGCCTGTTATCCTAGCCAAGGATCCTGGTTCAAAACCAGCCTGGGCAAGAAAGTCCATGAAGCTTTTGTCTTTAACTAGCCAGCAAAAAGCTGAAAGTAGAGCTGTGGCACAAGGTGGGCAAAAAGAAAAAAAAAAGCCAAGCAAAAATGCAAACACACGCACACACACACACACACACACACACACACACACACACACACACACACACCATTCTCCCATCCTTCAAGCCTTTCCTGTAACGAGTAGTGATTTTACAGCATTCTATAGCAGTCTCGCCTCCTTACTAATTCCCCGACTTCTGCACCATCCAATCACCCTGGAATCCCTAACTTCAACAGTGAATCTGCCCATGCCCATCACAGCAACGTACAACCCAGCCTCCACACATCTCCATCTCCCAGACCTGAAATCCAAGGAGCTACCCCATTCTGTCATACCTGCTCCCACTTCTCAGCTTGATACCACCAGTCCCTGGGGGCTTGACAATGGCCTTCTTGTGTTCAGATCACACCTCCTAGGCAAAATTCCTGACCTCTTTCCCCATCCCTGTCCTCTTGAAACATAGACACTGGGTCTAAGTGGTACCATCTTGGCATGTTATCAGAAGGTGGGGATTTTCCGAAAACTCAAGGTGAAATTCCACTTCCCTGTCCCCACCCCCAGGTGACAGGTGCCTGAACTAGCAGATGGGGCTAGGATTTGGATAATAGGTTCCCGGATCTGCCAGATCTGTATCATGAACTCGGGAGACTTTGAACTCTCCAGCTCCTTGGGACCTAGCCCCTTAACCATGACCCCATTTAAGTCTCTCAAACCCTGCCACCATAGCATCATGTCTACTGTCTCCTGACTCTCCTCAGGATACTGTGGCATCCCTCTTCAGATCTCCATTTGAGTTGATCTGGTTTGTTGAGGTTGTTTTTCTGCTTTTCTTTTACTCTCCTACCCTTGTGGTAGTGTTTCAGGAGTGTGGCCTAGTGGGAGAGTGCTTGCCTAACATACAGGAAGCCCTGGATTCCATTCCTGGTACCAAATATACAGAAAAAGCCAGAAGCGGTGGTGTGGCTCAAGCGGTAGAATGCTAGCCTTGAGAAAGCTCAAGGACAGTTTTCAGGTCCCGAGTTCAAGCCCCAGGACTGGCAAATGTATGTAAATATATATATATATATATTTATTTTTTTGCCAGTCCTGGGCTTGAGCTCAGGGCCTGAGCACTGTCCTTGGACTTTCTCAAGGCCAGAGCTCTACCACTTGAGCCTCAGCACCACTTCCGGCTTTTTTTTTTCTGTGTATGTGGTACCGAGGAATCGAACCCAGGTCTTCATGCATGCTAGGCAAGCACTTTAACCACTAGGCCAAACTCCCGGCCCCCTGGCAAATATATTTTTTTAAGTACTAAGTGCATTTGTGGGTTCAAGTGGGACAAGTCAGCTCCCAGGAGTGGGCATTCTAATAAAGACTCCAGATTTGACCTCTCAAAATTTGGCTTCTCTGTATCTCCAGATCAAATTCCCCTTTCAACACAGGTAACTACATTTCCAATGACACTTCCCCCACTCCCTCACCCCGATCTCCCAGCTAACCCACATCCACTCCTCCCCCTGGTTCTTCCTAAGCTCCCCCCCAGCCCCACAGCGCCCCTCCAAAGCTCCCACCCTCCAAGCAGCATGTCCTGCCTTGGAATTCCCCCCACCACCACCCCCCACCACCAAACCTGTAGCATCTCCTGTCTGGATATCTTCCCATCTCCATCCAAGTCGTACAGCTGGAAGGCAACTGGGGAAAGAGAATGGAGGTGAGATGAGTCCCCTGCTAGAGCTGAGAGGCAGGAGGCCCACCCGGGCACCTGTCTGGGGTGGAGAGACTGGGGGCTGGCTGGGCAGGCGTGCCCCAACACACAACCAGTGAACTCACATCGAAGTTTGTTCATCCTGCTGTTGAGAGGCTCGGGTTGCTTAGGATCTCGGGTTCCCGGATCCTCATTCTCTATAGGGCGAAAATGAGCCAGGACCCTCACAAAGCCTGGGAAATCCACTCGCTGGCTCCTGCGGGGCGGGTGAGGGGTGACAGTGGTCATACTCGTTCCGTCCCTCTGTCCCTTGGTCCCTCCCCCTCCTCATGGGCTCACCCATTAGGGAAGAAGCTGTCGATGATGCGGTCTCCCAGGGGATTCACCGCCAGCGCCCCAATTTGCTGGAGATCCATGCGACTGTAACGACCAAGTTGGAAAGTTGGGGGGGGGGATCTGTCAAAGGCGTCCAAGAGGGAGGAACGGAGTTGGGGAGACAGATGGGAGGACCAGCGGCTCCCCCTCACCTCAGGTAGCCCTTCTGGTTCCTGTCCAGAGCTCGAAACCGGTGGTAGAGACGGAGCAGGCTGGCCTGAGAGACTACACGAGGGAATGAGGGACGAGGTCACACACACACACCCGGGACGCGCACGCCCTCCGGATTGTGGGGTGCCTCCATGCCTTCCCTGCACAGATGCAGCTGATGGGGCTGGGATCAGCTTGGGGGAGATCTAAATTTGAGATCCGGGTGGTTCCTAGAGCCGCCTCCCATCAGAAAGCCAAAGAGCCAAAGCGCACCCCCTAATCACCAAACAGCCCCCCCAAAACGAGATCCTCCCTGAAGAAGGACTTCCAGGACCTGTGAATTCACCCCCACACCACCCCACCCCACGCGGGACCCTGCGATCGATGGCAGACACCCAGGAGGGGGTCTAGCCCCTGGGTAGGCAGGAGTGGGGGCGCAGATCGGGACCTGCAGACCCATCCATCCCTCCAGCGCGCGTTCCCGGGGTCCCCACGCTGCGCCCCGCCGCCTCCGATTCCCAGCCCCGGGGACTCACAGCCCGTGTCCCGTCGGATGTCGTCCACGTCGGGGATGATGGCGACGTGGGAGCTGCGCGCCCCCATGCTGGAGCCGGAGCCCAGCGCCCTGCGCCCTGAGCCCTGCGCCCGGCCGGGGACCCAGGCGCGGCCACCCCGTGACCCCTGGGATCGAAGGCCACAGGCCGGCCTGGCAGACAGCCAGGCTACAGAACCCCGGCGTTCCGCGCCTCCCACCTGCGACCCGGCGGGGAGAGAACAATGCCCGGGGCTGCGGCCCAAAGCAGGCGCGAACAACGGGTTGTTTCAGTCCTGAGATTGAAGCTGGCTGGGGAGGAGCTGGGCGAGGCCCGGGCACCTCCCTCCTCTCCTCCTCCTGCTCCTCCTCCCCCCCCCAACTCCTCCTCCTGGGCCCCAGATCTCCAAGTCCTGCTAGGAAAGAGAGAGACATTTGTCCCCGCCCTGCCATGCCCTCCTCTGGGGACAGGATGGGATGGGGACTCTTCAGTGGATCTGGAGGACTTACACCCGAACCCAGTTACACTGAGCCAGTCTAGTTTCACTTCACCTGTTGGTTGTTGGTCTACATATTTCTGTTAAGTAACTTGAGCCAAGGCTTAAAATCCAGGCTAATCCTGAAGGAAAAAAAAAAAATCAGCTGTCCTAGGGGTTAGGGATGTGGTTCGGGGTAGAGTAGCTGTCTACCATATAAACGTGTTTAGCCTTGGGCCAGGAGTGCAGCCTAGTGGTAGAGTGCTTGCCTAGCAGGCACAAAGCCCTGGATTCGATTCCTTGGTACCACATACTCAGAAAAAAACTGGAAGTGGTGCTGTGGTTCAAGTGGCAAAGCACTAGCCTTGAGCAAAAAGTGTCCAAGGACAGTGCCCAGGCCCTGAGTTCAAGCCCCAGAACTGGCAATAATATTAATAATACTAATAATTAATAATAAAAATAAAAGTGTTTAGCCAGGTACCTATGGTTCCTATCTATACCTATAGCTACTTAAGAGGCTGAGATCTGAGGATTATGGTCTGGAAGAAACCATAGATGGTTATCTCCAATTCACCAACCAAAAGCCAAAAATAGAACTGTGGTTTAAGTGATAGAGTGCCAACCTTAAGTCATAAAAGCTCAGGGACAATGTCCAGGCCCTAAGGTCACACCCCAGGACTGGAACATGAACACACACACACACATACACACAATGAAGGAAGGAAAGGGAACAGTAAAACAACATCTAAAAGACACTGTGAACGGAGGGATAATGAAAAGTAAAGACTGAGAAACTTAGTTGGAAGGCACGGGTAACTAGTTTTCAAATAGTTCCCCCACCCCCATTATCACTCATAGGCACAAATAAGCAGCACAGAGCTAGTCTTGAATCAAAAAAAAAAAAAAAAACTCAGAATCAGGAGCCAGTGGCTCATACCTGTAATGCTAGCTACTCAGGAGGCTGAGATCTAAGGCTCACAGTGTGAAGCAAACTTGGGGCAGCAAAGTCCATGAGAGTCTAATCTCCAATTAATCACAGAAATAACCAGAAGTGGCACTGTGGCTCAACTGGTAAAGTGCTAGCCTTGAGCAAAAAGAAGTTCCCAAACCCAGAGTTCAAATCCCAGGACCAGAAGAAGAAAAAAGGCGCTCTCTCTCTCTCTCTCTCTCTCTCTCTCTCTCTCTCTCTCTCTCTCTCTCTCTCTCTCTCTCTTTCACACACACACACACACACACACACACACACACACACAGTTCAATACAAAGGTTCAAGTTCACATTTGCCTCTAGAGAGAAGGGGCCTAGACACACAGTACCTTCTCCAAACCCAAGGCAGTAGGGGTGCGGCGGGGCGGGGGTGGGGGTCCCCTGGTAAGGAGGCTTCCCTACAGTCTGGCCACAAGCCAGCTTGGGCTGCTGATACTGGAAAGGATTCTTCTTGTAAAGAACAGCAAACAGTCCCTCATCCAAGACAGCTCTGTGTCCTATCCTGGTCCTCCTCAACACATATGGGAATGGATTTAAGTCATTTCCATGACCTGGAGCGTGGTTCAATTGGTAGAGTGCCTGCCTAGTAACTAAGAGGTCCTAGGTTCGGATCCAAGGAGAAAGAAACTGGGCCACTTTGGTTTTGGGTTTTGTTTTTGTTTTTGCCTTTAAATTGTATAGAAATGGCCAGCTATCTTTGAATGAAGGTTCAATTAGGAAAATGAGCTTACAAGAATAATCAAGAACACACAAAGCTACTTTTTCCACTCAATAATAATTAAATAGGTCTCAAATAAAAATTGACAAAAATGCTGGGCATTTTTGACTCATACCTGTAATCCTAGCTACTCAGGAGGCTGAGATATGCAGACCGCAGTTCAGTGCCAGCCTACGTAGGAAGTCCATAAAACTCTTATCTCTAGTAAACTACTCACAAAAAGTCAGAAGTGGCACTATGGCTCAAGTGGTAGAGTGCTAGCCTTGAGCAAAAGAAGCTCAAGGACAGTGCCCAGGCCCAGAGTTCAAGACCTAGGACCAGAAAAAATGGCCAAAAAAATTGAATATAGATTTCTTTAAAGAATAGATTTCAGAATTGTAATTCAGGGCCTTCAATTTGCTAGACAAAAGTGACCCATTTGACCCATGTCCCAGAACTCTTTTGCTTCGTTTTATTTATTTATTTATTTATTTTGTGCCAGGCCTAGGCTTGAACTCAGAGCTGGGTGCTGTCCTTGAGCTTGTATTTATTTGTTTGTTGTTTGTTTTTGTTCAAGGCTCACATTCCACCACTTGAGCCCCAGTGCCCTTTGACTTGGCTTCTAACTACGTTCCTGAGCTCATAGCCTCCTCAGTAGCTAGGATTACAAACATGAGCCACCCGCGCCCAGCTAACTTTCAATATAGGGTCTGGAGCGGGGCATGGTGGTGCACACCTGTAATCCTAGATCTCAGAAGGCTGAGATCTGAACATCGAGGATCAAAGCCAGCCTGGGCACTGAAGTCTATAAGAATCTTATCTCCAATTAAACACTAGAAAACAACTGGAAAGTGGCACTGTGGCTCAAGGATGAGGGCAGTAGCCTTGAGCTGAAGAGCTCAGGGATGGTACCCACGCTCAGAGTTCAAGCCCCATGACTGACCAAGTAAATAAATAGATAATCAACATAAAATAAAATAGGGTCTAGTACTTTAGCTCAAACTAATCTCAGATAAAAATCATCCTACTTCCTTCCTTGCCCCCTGGATAACCGAGTCACATACAGGTATGTGTCACTACACCTGGTTTAACATTCTTTTAAAAAAAGACAAAGTGTCAGGCACTGGTGCTCACACCTGTGTTCAAGAGGCTGCACTCTGAGGATTGTGCTCCAGGCCAGCCTGGGCAGGACATTCCATGAGATTCTGAACTTCAATTAACCACAGAAAGTTGGAAGTGGAGCTGTGGCTGAAGTGGTAGAGTGCCAGCTGAGCACAAAAGCTCAGGGCCACATCCAGGCCTGCATTTAAGCCCCAGAACTCATACACACACACACACACACACACACACACACACACACACACACACACACACACACTTAAAAAAAGAGTAACTAGAGGGGCCGGGAGTTTGGTCCAGTGGTAGAGCGCCTGCCTAGCATGCACAAAGACCCGGGTTCAATTCCTCGGTACTACATACATAGAAAAAAGCCAGAAGTGGTACTGTGGTTCAGGCGGTAGAGCTCCAGCCTTGAGAAAACCCAAGGACAGTGCTCAGGCCCTGGACTCAGGCCCAGGACTGGCAAAAAAGAAGAAGAAGAAGAAGAAGGAGGAGGAGGAGGAGGAGGAGGAGGAGGAGGAGGAGGAGGAGGAGGAGGAGGAAAAGCTATTTGAAAAAGGACAAAATAGCTCCAGCAATTGAAGTTCTTGGAATTAAACTCAGGGCCTGGAATTTGTTTGTGGAAACACTATCACCTGAGCTAGACCTCCAGCCCTTTTATTTTCAGTTACTTTTTCAGGTAGGTATTTGTTTTTTTCCTAGGCTGGCCTCAGACTATGAGCCTCCTATCTCCACCTCCAGAGTAGCTGGGATTATAGGTATACACCATCACACCCAACATAACAAAATTGTAAATATATCATAAAAGTACAATTCAGGGGCCGGGAGTTTGGCCTAGTGGTAGAGTGCTTGCCTAGCATGCACGAAGACCCGGGTTCGATTCCTTGGTACCACATACATAGAAAAAAGCGAGAAGTGGTGCTGAGGCTCAAGTGGTAGAGCTCTACCCTTGAGAAAGTCCAAGGACAGTGCTCAGGCCCTGAGCCCAAGCCCAGGACTGGCAAAAAAAAAAAAGAAAGTACAATTCAGATATGCAAGAGACAGGTGAGACGCAGTAACAAATCTGAAATAGATGCAAACACATATAGGAATTTGTCACATGATAAAAAGGACATTTTATATCATGGAGAGAGTACAGATTACTCACTAAGTATCATTTGGGTCATGAGCATTTTTTTTTTTGCCAGTCCTGGGTGCTGTCCTTGAGCTTTATGCTCAATACTGGCCATCTATTACTGAGTCACTGATCCACTTCTGGCTTTTAGGGAGTAGTTAAATGGAGATATGAGTCTTATGGACTTTCCTGCCCTGGCCGGCTTTGAACCACAACCCTCAGATCTCAGCCCCCTGAGTTGCTAAGATTACAGGCGTGAGCCATCAGTGCCTGCTTCAAGGGACATCTATCTCTTATGGAGAAGAATAAAACTGTACTCTGACCCCTTACTTTGTGTGTGTGTGTGTGTGTGTGTGTGTGTGTGTGTGTGTGTCTGTTCCCGTGTACACCAGTACTAGAACTTAAACTCATCAGATCCTATTCTCACTAGTCTTTTCTACTCAAGGCTGTTGCTTTACCACTTGAGCCACAGCTCCATTTTGGCTTTTTTGGTGGCTAACTGGAAATAAGAGTCTCACACACCTTCTTACAAGACTGGTGCTATCCTTCTACCTTCCTAAACAAAAATAAATTACAGATTAAATTGATGTAAAGACAAGAGGAGCACATATACCATAGGAAATCCTGGTATATTTTGCTATGATCTTAAACAGGCCTTTCTAAGCATGAAATAAAACATAGAACTCACAGAGAAAACACTGACGAGCCATATGAAAATTAGACCTCTACGTGTGCGAGTGTGTCTCTATATACACATATGTACACACATACTTATGTATATAATCTATATTCTCTATAAAAGGTAAATGACAACCTGATAGAAAAAAAAATATATATATGGGCTAAGCCTGACACCAAGCTGTAATCCTCTCTGGGATGCTGAGACCTGGATAATTGAGGTTCGAGGCCAGCTTGAACAGAAAAGTCCAAAGTACTCCATCTCTAAAATAACCAGAAGCTGGGGTTGTGGAGAAAGAAGAACCCTACTGTACTACTGGTGGGAATGCAAACTAGTTCAGCCACTCTGGAAGGCAGTTTGGAGGTTTCTTAAAGAACTGAAAATAGACCTTCCCTACGATCCCGCCATACCACTCCTGGACATCTACCCTGAACATCATAAACCAGGATATGATAAGGACACCTGCTCAGCTATGTTCATCTCTGCACTATTCACAATAGCCAGGCGATGGAAACAATCCAGATGCCCTACTGCAGATGAATGGATACCAAAAAAAATGTGGTCAGTTGATGAGTGGATCAACAAGATGTGGTATTTATACACAATGGAATTGTATGCTGCTGTCAGAAAGAACGACATCGCCCCATATTAAGTGAAGTAAGCCAGACTCAAATGAACATAGGCTCAATGGTTTCCCTCATTTGTCATAATCAGTAGAAACCTTGGGCTCTCCTAGCAGAGATTTGCAATAGAGCAAAACCTAGATACATAAGGCCATATAGTATGAGACTAAATGAAAAGACCTCCAGGATATAGAAACAAAAGCCATATAATGAGTGATTGTTGTCCCTTAATGTACCATGTTATCTCTCATCTCTTTTGCTGTCCCTTGGTTATCTCATATTGTTACAGTATTTCACTTTGTTATCTGATATATTGGATATATACGTATTTGGTTTTTTGAAATTGGATAAGGAAGGGGGGAAAACAAGATGAGGGGCGGGGGTGGGGGGGAGGGAAATGGGGACCAAGACATGAGAAATGGTATCAATGTATGTGAAGTAATGCACCTTCTATCTGGTGAATATAATGTAACCCTTCTATTATTTACAATAAAAATATATGAAAAAATGTGGTATATGTACATATATGTATATGTACAATGAAATTCTACATAGCCAACAGACAAGATAAAATAATGGCATTTGCAGGGAAGTGGATGAATCTAGAGCAAATCATGTTGAGTGAGACAAGACCAAAGGAACAAAAGGTGCATGGTATCCTTAATATGTGGATTTTAGAACCAAACAGTAAAAGCGATGACCCAAGATTATGGACATGATCTTAGAGATATAAACATAATTACATAGGCATAAAAATCCATGATGGGCTATATACTCTATAGACATAATGTTTTATTATATAGATTAATTTGTATCTATGACATACAAAGACTCAGCTTAATTTTAATTACGTTCCAGTGATTTTATATAGAGATTCCCTTCTTGAATATTTGTTTGTTAAACATGACATATGAAATATGATGTAAAAATCAATGTTAATAAAATCTTGAAAAAAAATAACCAGAAGTTGGGTGCTAGTGGCTCAGACCTATCATCCTAGCCACTCAGGATGCTGAGATCTGAGGATCAAGGTTCAAAGCCAACCTAGGCAGGAAAATCTCATGAGACTCTTATCTCCAATAAGCCACCAGAAAACCAGAAGTTGAGCTGTGGTTTAAAGTGGTAGAGTGCAAGCCTTATGGGAAAGAGCACAGGGACAGTGCCCAGGCCCTGAGTTCAAGTCACAAAACCAACATGGGGGAAAAAAAAAGGCTATCCATTAACTAATCCATTCCAGCAACAGCAGTGCTAATGGATTCCTGAGCACAGAATCCTCAACACCTAATAGCACCCATCCCCTTAGGTCCCGCCTCTCAGGACAAGACAATTCCTTTGGAGATTAAATTTCCAACACACAAACTTTGTATTACATCTCCAACATATATTCAAGGTACAGCTTCAGGCATCCAATCCACACTGAAAAGAGCCCCTACCCATCCACTTGTGTGGCCAGCTGGGATCTTCCTTTCACCCTGAGGATAGAGAGGGTGGGACTATCCATGATTGACAAGCCTTCAGATGGGGAGGGGAACTAGAGGGAAAAGTACTTTCCCTGGGCAGATTAAACAACAGATGTCTGCCAGAGACAGCCAGTAATAAAACAATAGAGTGGCACTTCCAAGCAGGGGGCATGTGACAGGAAACAGAAGCTGTGTTGCAAGGAGCAGCACTTAAGCATGCCACTAAGGAAGAAGCCCTTAGTTGCACCTCTACAACTTCCCCAAACCATTTCAAAGTCCCAACCAACATCCCTTTCTGTTTCATTTCATGCTTCATGAGACACTGGCACAAAAACAGGCAAGAGCAAGAAAAGTGTCACAAGAGAATCGCCTACAATGGTCTTGTCTCCAGCAGAAAAAAAAAAGAAGAAGAAAAATTCAGAGGGAAAGGGAATAGAAGAGAAGCATGGATTGGATGGATGGATGGATGGATGGATGGATGGATGGATGGATGGATGGAAAGGCAGGAAGAATGAAGGAGGCCAAGGGAGAGAAAGAATAGAATTGTCGCCCTCTTCTGGTAGGCTGAGGTAGTCCAGGTCTCCTCAATTCCTCTCCATTTCTTCCTGTCCTGTAAGATTGTGTATTGAGCATGAACACACATGATTGCAGGTATGAATGAGGAGAAGGACTCGAAATGAGAGCAGGACAGACCCAGCTCCTGGAGCCCAGAGGCAGGAGAAGACACTAAACACGAATTGTGCTCATTCATTCGTGTATTTAATCATGAAAGGTTGCCCACAGATTCCCAGCCAAGCACCATCAGGAACTGAGATGAGCACTCTCTCTATGAGGTGTCCATTCTGAAAAGGGGCTGCAGGCAGCACACAAAACAGAAAGGTATATCATTTGTAAGATGATGGTAAGAGAGATGGAGGGACAAAGAAAAGCAGGGGAAGGGAAGGGCTGGTGACATTTGCAACTTTAACAGAGGGTGGCGAGGTGACATTGACTAAAGACTCAGAAAGCGAAGAAGAAGAAAAGCAATTAATTATCTAAGAGCATTTGAGGCAGAGAAAAAGTATACTGCATGCACAAAAATCCTGAGGTATATGCACAAAGTTGGGTCTGGAGTGCATAAGGAAGGAAGAGATAAAGGGCTATGTGCCAAAAAAAAGAAAAGAAAAAGAAAAAGAAAGAAAGAAAGAAAGAAAGAAAGAGAAACCTACAAATAATCATTTTAGAGTGTATTGGTTTCCTGTAGCTTCTGTAGTAAACCAATCTTGGTGGCTAAAAGCAAGGCCAATCTATTACCTTGTGTGGCCTCAATGGACAAAATCAAAATGGTGTGGGCATTGGAGCTGGAGAAGAGTCTGCTTCTGGGTCTTTCCAGGGTTATAAGTAGCCAGAAATCCTTGGCTTGTGGCCCCTGCCTCCATAACATCCACATTGTACATTATCCACAATGTGTCCATCCTCCATCTTTTTGTGTGTCTCTGACTGGGCGTGTGCTACACAGAAAATGCTCAGGGCCCCTGCCCTCAATGCCATCTGGGCCAGTGAGAAGCCATGATCTCAGATTCCTGGAACAAAAGAGATCTTTGGGCAGTCCTACCCTGACCTAGTGTCACCTAGTTTATAAGTTCTGTCAATGGAGACAGACTGCTGGGAGAGTGATGGCCCAGGTGGGGGAGGTGGGTGTTTACCATGTCAGAACTGTCTAGAAATGCATCTCCAGGGAAAGCCGTGCTTTTCCTAGCCAAGAACCCACCAATCATCCCTCACCCTCAGCACTCTCCTCCCACCTCAGCCTAGAGCAGGCCACTCCAGCCCCTAGCCAGCAGGCGTGGTTACCTCCTTTCCCTTTCCTGGAGCCAGGCAGGGTGTGGAACAAAGCAGAACTGTGCCAGGATGATGCCAGATGGAATCAGAATTGTCCTGGTGGCCATGAGCAAGGTCCCTGGGGAGCCCACAGATCGAATACCCATGCCCTGGCTCACGGTCCACACACAAAAGAGTCCTTTTCTTTTCCTGTTTGTTGTTTGCTTTTTATTTTTATGTATTTGGTTGGTTGGTTTTGGTGGTGGTGGTGGTGGGGTTTGAACTTAAAGCCTGTGATGCTGTCCCTGAGCTCTTCAGCTCCAGGCTAGCACTCTACCACAGTAGCCACCTCCCATTTTCAAGTGGTTCATGGAAGATATTGGTCTTCTAGATTTTGCTGTCTAGGCTGGCTGTGAACCACAATCCTCACCCTCCTGAGTAGCTAGGATTAAAGACATGAGCCACCACTGATGTATTTATTGATGTGTATTAAATCGTTCATTCATGCTCAGAATGTACTGCGTATTTTTATTACTCATTCCTTCCTCCTTTCTCTCTCCCTTTTCCCTTCTTCCATACTCTTTGCTCTTGCTCCTCTTCCTTCTTCTTTCTTCTCCTTCTCCTCCTCCTCTTCCTCTCCTTCCACCCTCCTCCTCCTTTTTCTTCCCTAAATAGCCATGGTCCTTCTTGCCATGTCCTGATCCCCATACACAAGCCCTCAAGGACTCCAACAGGACAGAATGGGAAACTCAGTCCCATCCACAGAGCCCTCCTATCAGGCCAGCCCCAAATCAGGGCACTCTTCCTCCAGGCTGAGCCACTGCACCCTAAACAAACGCTCCAGCCAACAACAGACACAAGCCCCGTGTCATGATTACAAACAGCACATTTCTTCCATTCCCTCAGTCCTGCTGAAGATCACCAGTTTCCAGTAGGAGGCAAGAGAATCTATTAGCTGGGAGTGGTGGTATATCCATGTAATCCGAGCACTCAGGAAGTAGACGTGGAGGTGTTGTGAGTTCAAGGCCAGTATGGGATTCAAGGGCTACACAGGGAGACATTATCTTTAAAACAAAAAAATCAAAGATTCCAGGTGCCGGGACCTCACACCTGTATTCCTAGCTCTTCAGACTCTTATTTCCAGTTAATCATCAAAAAGCCGGATGTGGCTGAGCACAGTGGCTCCCTCCTGTAATCCTAGTTACTCAGGAGGCTGAGACCTGAGGATCAAGGTTCAAAGCCAGCCTGGGCACAAAAGGATCTGAGAGTCTTATCTCCAATGAACCTCTAGAAAACAAGAAGTAGGGCTTGGCTCAAGAATAAGGAAGTAGCCTTGAGCTGAAGAGCTCAGGGCCAGCACCCAGGCCACAGTTCAAGCCCCATGACCCACAAAAAAAAAAAAAAATAGCCAGATGTGGAGCTGTGGATAAAGGAATAAAGTGCTAGCCTTGTGCAGTGGAAGCACACAGACACTGCCCAGTCTAAGCCCCAGCATGCATACACACACACACACACACACACACACGCACGCACACACACACACACACACACACACACACACACACCATATTCTTTGCACTTGAAGTTCTTTTTGCATAGGATCTTATAGATGGAAACTCATAACTGGGGACAGAAATGATGGGCTTTTCCATAAGAAAGCCATAAATATTCTCAGCCTGCAGACTGGGGTGTAGCTGAAAGGTGGCTGCAGACAATGTGTAATAAAATGGGCTTTGCTACAAAACTTTAATTTTCCAAGGGAAATGGTCCTCATTTCCAGGACAATGGGCTGGGCTGTAGCAGGAAATTAAACGTGTAAATCAACATGTAATCTTTAAAAAAGAAAAAAAAAAAACAGGTACAAACTGGGCACTGACGGCTCCTGTCTATAATCCAAGCTACACAGGAGGCTGAGATCTGAGAGTCACGGCTCAAAGACAACCCAGCGCAGGAAAGTATATGAGAATCTTCTCTCCCTTTAACTAGCAAAAAGCTGCAAGTGGTGCTGTGGCTCAAGTAGCACCAGTCTTGAACAAAAGAAGCTTGGGGACAGCACCCAAGTGCTGAGTTCAAAACCCTAGGACTGACAGACAAAAAAAAAAATGTATAATCAAAATTGCCCATTGGGGCAGGAGGAGGCGCACTCTTCGGGGTGTAAGTTAATATTGAACATGCTACCATGGGGTTCCAGCTGCCTGACTAATGAGGTACATTATATATTTTGGCAGGTAAATCCTAGAGGACTGCTCTCCCAGCCCTGATCTGTCCACCAGCCCCCCACTTTGCAACAGTATGGCCCAGTGGTAGAGTGCTTATCTAGCATGCAGGAAGCCCTGGGTTTGATCCCTCAGTACCACATACACAGAAAAAAACTGGAAGTGGTGCTATGGTTCGTGGTAGAGCTCTAGCTTTGAGAAAGCCCAAGGATAGTGCCCAGGCCCTAGTTCAAGTTCCAGAACTGTCAAAATAATAATTATTATTACAATAATAATATTATTTTGTTACTATTAAGGTGATGTACAGAGGTCAGGTAAGGAGTACATTTCTTATTTTTGGACAATGTCACGCCTTCCTTCGCTTTTCTCTGTTTCCCCTCCATTCCTGCCCACAAGTTCCACAGACCATTTCCAACATCTAGTGTTGAATGAATGGCATGCCTGTTGTTTGTTCAGCCCTCATCCCTTCCTTTCTGCACCTCCACTTTTTCACCTAAAAGAAAAGAAACATGGGCCGGGAGTTTGGCCTAGTGGTTAAAGTGCTTGCCTAGCATGAGCAAAGACCCGGGTTCGATTCCTTGGTACCACATACATACAAAAAAGCTGGAAGTGGTGCTGAGGCTCAAGTGGTAGAGCTCTAGCCTTGAGAAAGTCCAAGGACAGTGCTCAGGCCCTGAGCTCAAGCCCAGGACTGGCAAAAAAAAAAAAAAAAAAAAAAAGAAACAAACAACTATGTTTCCATTTCCTGGAAACATTTCATTTTCTCAAAATACTATTTCAAGAAATAGTATTTTAAATGTTCAGAACAGTTACTGTTTGTCTCTCTGAGCTTCACTTACCTCACTTAACAAGATTTATTCTAGGTTCATCTATTTCCCTGCAGATGACCGACATAATCTTATTCCAATGGCTGTGTAAAATTCCATTGTGTATAGGTATCACATTTTATTGATCCACTCATCTGTTGTGGGGCATCTGGGCTGTTTCCATAACTTGGCTATGGTAAATAATGTAGCAATAAACATAGATGTGTAAGTGCCTTTACCATATCCAGACTTACACTGATCTGGGTAGATGCCCAAAAGTGGAATATCGATGTTCAATTTTTTGAGGAACCTTCTTCCAGTAATAGGGTTCCATTTTCCCAACATCCCCACCAGCATTTGCTATGGTTCAAGTTCTTGATGATAATCAATGTAACTGGGATGAGATAGAATCTCAAAGTTTAAAACTTACTCTTTAATACATGAAATATGTAAAATGTCATTTTAAATAGGTTTTGTAAATGAAAACAATAAGTAAGGCATAGTGATGCAAGCCTGGGAGACTGGGCACTTGGGATACTGAGGCAGAAGAATTGTGAGTTTGGGGCCTAACAAGACCCTATCTCAAAAACAACACGTACATAGGTATGTACTTTATTTTCAGGAAAATGTATATGACCACATACATATATGAGTGTACAAACATAGACACGTATACTGTCACACATAATTTTGAAACCTCTGCATGACAAGACACATATAATTCTTTGTGAAGAGAAAAATCACTGTGAAGAAAGGAGCTCAAGCAACAAGATCCAACCTGGAGAATTCCATGTATGTGTTTGCCAACCTTCCTTATCTTGGCTGGAACTTACAGCTCCTAGAATTCTCCTATGCATTTCCCTTGTCCTCAGCCCCCTTCTTCTCTTGGGCATCAGGCAATCTAAATTAACATTAAAGTGACACTAACGTTCCGTGCAGTGTGAATCCAGCTTGTGAGCTCAGGATTTCCAAATCAGTAAATCTTACTTTAATCCAATACATGGTTCCACTCGGCTAGCAAATCAATGAGATATTTGATTTGTAGACACTTTCCACAAAGACCAGAACACTGGCTCTATATTTCCATGGAATAATTGGTTACTGAATTTCTTCAGCACACACCCAAGTAGATTTTGCATAACCTTTCCATAGCTGAATTCTTCCAACTAAAGAAAACGTACATTTCGTGTGCAAGGCTCAAGTCCAAGAGAGATTGGAGGTGAAGTTGCTCTGCTGTCAGGTGGTGTTTCTTCTCAGGTAGAAACTCCCCTAGACAGTGTTTGTGCTCACTGTGTGAGAGAGCTGGGTTGTGGATGGGCTTCAGAAGTAAAGGTGGTAAATCTGGGACCGGTGGATGGCCTCTCTCAATCAAGGAACCCGGAGGCCAAAGACTGAGAAGATCCTAAGGGAGAGACAGACATTGCAGGCCAGCGAAGGGAGGGGTCAACCTAGCAATGGAGAAACAGCACCTTGCAGTGAGCATCAGGAGAGATTCTACTCCTAGACCCCAGCAAGGGAATTTATCTCAATGTTGGGAAGGATGAAGAGGTGCAGGTGTGTCTTATGGGCACCCCATCTTATGGTCGTGATGTCACCAACTCACAAAGCTGCACCATGGACAGGCCAGGTAGAAACCATCTCCCCAGCTGCCCAGAACCGGAGTCAGGGAAGCTGGTAGAGGGTGAAAAGCCCACGGCTAGTCCACCACCAACCCTGCTACGCCAAAGCTGGTCACTCGTAGAGCCCCCCAAAGGTAAACGTCGTTGCCATCTGTGGGTCTCTTGCTGCTGCCAGTGTCAGGGGTTCATGGTGAACTTACTTCCTGGCATGGGTGCCCATAAAAAGACTCGGACATGAGAGCACTCAGTCCACTCACAGGAAAATCTGTTGGAAAGCTTGGAGGATAGCACAGACATGGTGACAGATGGCAGGGACCCCAATCCTATCTATTCTGTTCTCCCATCTGAAGAAGGGACTTGGGGCTCGTTGCCCCTGCCACTGTACACTTGGAAGATTCTAGCTCTTTCCAACACCACCAATGTGGAAGAGCAGGCTGTGGGGTGGATGGGTGGGGGAAGTAGAGGAAGACACATGCTAACAGCCCTCATCACACCCTAAAGAGAGACTGATGCCTAAAATCAGTTTCCTTTCCGCTTCCCCAACAGACCCTTTTTTCTTCCAAATAATGAGAATAAAGACCATCCTCCTATGTCCTCATCCCTTAACCTCCTCTCCCACGATATTTGCACACCTTTCCCGCACAAAGGAACCCCCCCCCCAGCCCTGCATGTGTAGAGTTCACTCCTTTTTCCTTCCCTACTCCTCCATTAGTTCCACTGAGCAGGGGCAAATGTGAATACTGACCCCCCACAGCCACTGGGTTAACGCTTTCCCTCAGGATATCCTCTCTGGTCACCAGTCATCCGGCCACCAGTGATGATGATGTTGGCATGGATGCCACTTGGCTCAGCCAACTGATGTTCATAGGGTTTGAACCGCACCTGGCTTGGGCTAGTGTGTTAAACCCTAGATCTGGCAAGATGGTAAGATTCTTCCTCACAGATTTCAATATCCTTCTTTGCCCCAGTTTGCTGTTTGAGGGGACTCCAGGAAAGGGGACGTGCTGTTGTTCTCATGTTGCTAGGGTGTGGTTGGCACCTCCCTTGCAGAGGGCACAAGGGCACACCATCTAACAAAGCCCCAGATGTGCATGCTCCTGGACTTCTCAGAATTTGCCCCACTGGTACACTCCCCACTCATGAAATGACGTGAGCAGGATTACTTGAGGCCGCATTGTTTTCTCCAGGAAAACCTGGAAATCATCCAAGTATCCATCAAGTTCATGAAACACTGTAAAAAGCTGGATTTTGTTTTTGTTTTTGTTTTTAAGAAATTCTATCAGGTTATACAGGAAAATCTCTGGGATATAGTGAGTGAGAAAGCCACGTTGCAAATGTTTTTAGCCATTAGGGAAATGCAAATCAGAAGAACACAGATTCCTTCACACCCCAATAAGAATGGGCATCATCAAGAAAACAGTAACGAGCCAAGTGCTGATGGGTCACAAAAAAGAAAGAAAGATGGGCCGGGAGTTTGGCCTAGTGGTAGAGTGCTTGCCTAGCATGCACGAAGACCCGGGTTCGATTCCTTGGTACCATATACTTAGAAAAAGCCAGAAGTGGTGCTGAGGCTCAAGTGGTAGAGTTCTAGCCTTGAGAAAGTCCAAGGACAGTGCTCAGGCCCTGAGCTTAAGCCCAGGACTGGCAAGAAAGAAAGAAAGAAAGAAAGAAAGAAAGAAAGAAAGAAAGAAAGAAAGAAAGAAAGAAAGAAAGAAAGAGCAAACACTGGGGAGGATGTAGGGAAAATGGAACCTTTACAGTTGGTAGAAATGTAAACAAATGCAATCAGCATGGATGTCAATTTGGAGTCTAGTTTTTTGTTGTTGTTAGCCAAAGGGCTTGAATTCAGGGCCTGGACACCGTTCCTGAGCTCTTTCACCCAAGACTAGCATTCTACCACTTTGAGCCACAGCTCTACTTCCAGTTTTCTCACAGTTAATTGGAGATGAAAGTCTCACATACTTTTCTGCCTAGGCTAGCTTTGAACCACGATTCTCAAATCTCAGCCTCCTGAGTAGCTAGGATTACATGCATGAGTCACCAACGCGTGCTGGAGTCTCCGCATCAAACCAAAAATAGATCCTACCCTATGGTCCTGGTATATAAAACTTCTGAGTTGAAGAAACGAAAGTCAATAGACTCGAAGCGACTCAGGAAACTGGGACATGGAAGACTGTGGTTTAAAGCCAGTTTGAAGGACAAAAGTCTGCCAGACGCCATCTCCAAAATAAACAGCAAAAAGCTACGCTAGAAAAAAGGCTCAAGTGGTAGAGTGGCAGCTTGAACAACAACAACACTAAATCCAGTTCAGGATATGAGGCACTGCCCCTGAGCCCCTTTGTGCTCAAAGCTAGACTCTACCACTTGAGCTACAGTGCCACTTCTGGTTTTTCAGTGGTTCATTGGAGATAAGAGTCTCATGGAGGGCCAGGAACTTGGCCTAGTGGTTAAAGTGCTTGCCTAGCAAGCACGAAGACCCAGGTTCGATTCCTTGGTACCACATATATAGAAAAAGCTGGAAGTGGTGCTGAGGCTCAAGTGGTAGAGCTCTAGCCTTGAGAAAGTCCAAGGACAGTGCTCAGGCCCTGAGCTCAAGCCCAGGACTGGCAAAAAAAAAAAAAAAGAGTCTCATGGATACTTGTTTCTGCCCTGGCAGGCTTTCAACTGAAATCCTCCTATCTCAGCCTCCTGAGTCGCTAAGATTCCAGGTGTGAGCCACCAGAGCCTGGCTAGAAGCTATTATCAAGGGGTAGCCTAGAGGGCAGCAGAGAGCCATGTGGCTCACTCAGGTCAGTGTGGAAAGCAGCTGGAAGCACTTTGCACTTCATACCTTTCCATATGGCTAAGTTTGCAACTGTGGAGCTGAGATAACATTACCCACTAAAGGCTTCATTGTAAAAATATTCAATTAAAGCTAGAGGTGGGGCCAGAACTGGCAAAAAAAAAAAAAAAAGCCTAGCTAGTGGTGGGCACTGATGGCTCATGCCTGTAATTCTAGCTACTCAAGAAGCTGAGCTCTGAGGATCAAGGCCCAACATCAGCCTAGACGGAAAAGCCCACAAAACTCTTGTCTTCAATTAACCACCAAAAATCCAGAGATAGATCTGTGGTTCAAGTGGTAGAGTGCTAGCCTTGAGTGGAAAAAGCCCATTGAGAGCAAGAGGCCCTGAGTTCAAGCCTCAGTACACACACACACACACACACACACACACACACACACACACACTAATACACACACAGCTTATAAAGTACATTTTAGTATGTTTTTCATGCTCACTTGTACTTGAATAAATTCAGAAATAAATTTCAGGCCAAGAGTTTGGCCTAGTGGTAGAGTGTTCGCCTAGCATGCACAAAGACCCAAGTTCAATTCTTTGGTACCACATACATAGAAAAAAGCCAGAAGTGGTGCCATGGCTCAAGTGGTAGCGCTCTCGCCTTGAGAAAACCCGAAGACAGTGCTCAGGTCCTGAGCCCAAGCCCAGGACTGGCAAAAAAAAAAATGAAATTTCATATTTTTCTCACTTTTGTTGAAAAAGGATGAGCCTTTTATAAATTATGGAAGTGATTTTTTCCCATTGTGGGGCTTGATCTTGGGGCCTGGATGCTATCCATGAGCTCTTTTGCTAAATCACTTGGAGCCACAGCTCCACTTCTGCTTTTCTGGTGATTAATTGGAGATAAGAGTCTCACAGACTTTCTTGCTTGGGCTGGCTTTGAAATGGGGTCTTCAGCTCTCAGTCTCCTGAGTAGCTAAAATAACAAGCATGAGCCATCAACACCTAGCTTAATGACTTTTTTGTTTGTGTACGTGGTACTGTGGATTTGAATCCAGGGCCTCATGCATGCTAGGCAAACACTCTACCACTAAGCCACAATCCCAAACCCATTTTTCTCATTTTTTTAATTTCAGTTTCTTACATTTTATGTTACATATGCAATATTAAGATGGGTTATGCATATAACGTAAATTATATATATACGCATAATCAAAACATTGCCATTGAAAGGCATGTAATTACAAATTATGAGACCTAAAGTGTGAAGCCAGTTTCAGAGACTTGAGACAAAAAAAAAAAAATTAACCACTATACTCTACCGCCCCCTGCTGTAAATTGTACCCTATGTTTCCAGAATTCAGGCCACAACTTTAATGCCATCCTAGTGACAAAAGGAAACATGAATAGGAAAATCTCAAGGATGGCCCTGAGCATGAAGCCAGATCCTAATCTTAAAAATAACACAGTCAGGTGTCAGTGACTCATGCTTATAACTATTCAGGAGGCTGAGCTCTGAGGATCATTATTCCAAGCCAGCCCCAGTATAAAGTCCATGAAGCTGTTATCTCCAATTAATCACCAAAAGGCCAGAAATAGACCTTGCAGTTTAAATGGTAGAGCACTAGTCTTGAGCACAAAAGCTCAGGGAAAGTACTCAGACCCTGAGTTCAAGCCCCAGGACCAGAAAAATTTACAGAGGGGGGGGAGGGGAAGGGAGGGGAGGGGAGGGGAGAGGGGAGGGGAGGAGGGGAGGGGAGGGGAGGGGAGGGGAGGGGAGGGGAGGGGAGGGGAGAGGAGAGGAGAGGAGAGGAGAGGAGAGGAGAGGAGAGGAGAGGAGAGGAGAGGAGAGGAGAGGAGAGGAGAGGAGAGGAGAGGAGAGGAGAGGAGAGGAGAGGAGAGGAGAGGAGAGGAGAGGAGAGGAGAGGAGAGGAGAGAGAACTAGCAGATTGGCTTATGTGGTAGAATGCCTAACTAGCAATCACAAGGCCCAGCGTTCAAACCCCAAAAGGGATTGGGAAGGAAAGAACAGTAAGGGGAAAAGTTCTTTTGGCTTTTCCATTTTTTTTTTCTTTTCTTGCCAGTCCTGGGCTGGCACTCTACTACTTGAGCCATACCTCCACTTCTGGTGTTTTGCTGGTTAATTATAGACAAGAGTCTCACATGTTTGTCTGCCTAGGCTGGCTTTGAACTTTGATCCTCAGATCTCAGCTTCCTGAGTAGCTAGAGTTAGTTATAGGGATGAACCTTATGCACTCGGTTTTTTATTCTTTCTCTGCAAACCAAGGAGATCTTTTTTCAGTCTCATTATTTCTAATCAGTTCAAACTTTCAGTTTCTCTCTCTCTCTCCCTCCCTCCCTCCCTCCCTCCCTCCCTCCCTCTCTCTCTCTCTCTCTCTCTCTCTCTCTCTCTCTCTCTCTCTCTCTCTCTCTCTCTCTCTCTCTCTCCTTCTTCACCCTTCCCTGGGAAAGTAAATCAAAGCAACCTCTTTTGAATAAAGTCTTCAGGGGAAAAAGGAAGTTGTGGCAGACAGAAAAGCATGTTAATATTTCAACAAAGGCATTTACTAGATGGAGGGGAGGAGGCAGAGCAGAAAACACCTGAGGATACATGGCAGAACATTAATACAGATGCTCTGCTCCCAGGAGATACAACCGTGAGTAAAATATTGTATTATATTCCTATTAATATTTTTTCTCTTTTCTGTGCTAGTACTGGGTCTTGAAATCAGGATCTATTTTGTTGTTATTATTGTTTTAGTTTTTTTACTCACATCTGGTACTGTACCACTTGAGCCACCACTCCGTTTGTGGCTTTTGGCTTAAATGGAGGGAGATATGAGTCTCACATCCTGCCCAAACTAGTAAATCTTCAAATCTCAGACTCCTGAGTAACTAGGATTACAGGTATGAATCACCAGTGCCCAGTACAACAACTCTTTTTTGTTTGTTTGGGGGGTTTTTTGCCAGTCTTGGGGCTTGAACTCGGGGTCTGGGCACTGTCCTTTAGGTTTCTCAAGGCTAGTGTTTTACCATGTGAGCCATAGCACCACCTGTGGCTTTTTCTGTTCTTGTGATACTAAGAAATGGAACCCAGAGCTTCATCTATGCTAGGAAGCACTCTACCACTAGACTCTACTCCTGGCCCACAACAACTCTTTTATGTTTAGACTTTTGTGTTCTTTCTCTTAGCTCTTCATAAAATGTAAGCTCCATGGGGCCAGGAGTTTGGCCTAGTGGTAGAGTGGTTGCCTAGCATGCATGAAGATTCAGATTCGATTTCTTGGTACCACATACATAGAAAAAGCTGGAAGTGGTGCTGAGGCTCAAGTGGTAGAGCTCTAACCTTGAGAAAAATCCAAGGACAGTGCTCAGGCCCTGAGCTTAAGCCCAGAACTGGCAAAAAAAAAATGTAAGCTCCAAACACTCGGTTAAGCTATAGAACCAGGGTGTAAATATTCCTGTGGCTCACACGTGTATTCTGAACTATTCAGGAGACTCAGATCTGATGACCAGGGTTTGAAGCTAACTGGAGTAGGAAAGTCCATGAGACTCCTGTCTCCAAGAAAGACAAAAAACTCAAAGTAGAGCTAGGCATCATCGTCCCTCTAAAGCTGAGAGGAAGGTGGTGAGGATGGAGGTGGCGTGGCTGGAGTTGAGCTTCTAGTCACAGGTGGAAAACAAAGGAATTGCACTGGGATATCTTGTATAATGGGTTCGTTATAGCCAAAAATTAAGAAGGACTCTGGGAATGAATGGTGTCATGATTTAAGAAGTCAATCTCAGAAGAGAGTTGGAGAACAGAGATGTGCTGGTCTAAAGGATGTGGTGGAAAATGGCCAGAGTTGACCTCACTGACTTCTACAGATCCAGCAATGGGCATAAGGACAATGTGTTGTGTGACATCTTTCCAGAATGTTCTGTTGGGTTGGAGAGGCAGACCAGGAAATGATGATCTCTGCTTTTAGTAGATCTTGTAGCTCGATTGTATGGATTCCCTTTATGAGGTAGACTCGCATCCCCCAGGGACTGAGTTACCTGCTAAGAGTGGTTCTCTCAGAAGTCACCCCTAATGGTTGAAAGCTGCCGTACCTGGGAGGTCAAATCCCACCCCAGTTGAAGCCTGTACCCAGTGGCTTACACAAGGGAAGGTCTGGCCCCTCTGCCAGATCACTAAGACTTTTTTTTCCCTGGCTCTGGGGCTTGAACTCAGCGACCTGGGCTCTGTCCCTAAGCCTCTCTGTGCTCAAAGCTAGCACTCTACCACTTGAGCCACCATGCCATTTCTGGCTTGTTTCTTGAGTAGATGTTTTTAGAGATAAGAGTCTCACAGACTTTCCTGTCTGGGTTGGCTTTGAGCTGTGATCCTCAGATCTCAATCTCCTGAGTAGTTAGGTTTATAGATGTGAGTCACTGGTGCCTGGTTGAACTTCCATTCTTTTTCATTTTTTATTTTTTGGTCATGGGACTTGAACTCTGAGCCTGGGTGTTGTCCCTGAGCTCTTCAGGCATGAGCCACCTTGCCCAGCTAAGCATCCAGTCCTGGGCTTCAGCTCAGGGCATGAGCATTGTCCTTGCTTGGGCTTTCTCAAAGTCAGAGCTCTACCACTTGAGCCACAGCACCACTTCTGGCTTTTTTCTATGTATATGGGACTGAGGAATTGAATTCGAGTCTTCGTGCATGCTAGGCAAGCACTACACCACTAGGCCAAACTCCAGGTCCCTAAGCATCCATTCTTATTCGGTTCTTTCCCTGCACTACTCCTCCTTCAGCTCCTTTTGCTCCAAATAGCACCACTCTAGTAAGATCCTGGGGTTGGGAGGAGAGATCAAACAGCTGAAAGGACAGGACAACATGGTAAGGAAGAGAAAGATGCATTTGGTCAAGGGATATATTTGGCCAAGTGAGGTACAGATGAAAGCTATGACCCACCTATCAAGTCTTTAGCCACTGGGGGAATGTCACTAAGGAAGAACATGAGTGACAGAATGGGAAAAAGGGGCCAGGATGCATAACCCTCAGATCAACAGGGGTTAATTTTGTACCATACTAAGATTTGAACTTAGGGCCTCTCACTCCCCATTAGCGTCCCACTTCCACCCGTGCTCAAAGCTGGTGCTCTACCACTTGAACCAAGCTCCACTGCTAGCTTTTTGGTGGTTAATCACCAGTGAATCTCATGGACTTTCTTGCCTGGGTTGATTTTGAACCAGGGATCCTCAGATCTCAGCCTCCTGAGTAAGCTAGGATTACAGGCTGGAGTCACCAGTGTCTGGTTTAGGCAGGAGGTGAAAAAAACATATATATATATCTCCCCATCCTGGGGCCTGAACCCAGAGCCTGGGCACTGTCCCTGAGCTTCTTTTGCTCAAGGCTAGCACTCTACCACTTGAGTCACAGCACCTCTTCCAGCCTTTTCTGTTTATGTGGTACTGAGGAATTCGAACCCAGGGCTTCATGCATACTGGGCCAGCACTCTACCAGTAAGCCACATTCCCAACCCTGAGCCAATATTTCTTCAGAAAGCTGAGTAGACATTCCTGTCAGGAGGTGATGAGGTCTGCCTGAGGCAGGATCTTCTCTGCCAGGCATTCTGTGGCTTCAGTTACCCAAGCAGAGGATTCAGTGGTCCAAGCTTTCCTCCAGCACTGCCCAGAGCTGTCTGTGGGGCAGACAGGGTGGGCAGGGGATGGGAAGGGCGGAACCATGGTAGGTGGAGGTTCCACCCAAGAGTCTGGCCCAGCCTGGGGCGGAGTCACCTCCCTATCGGGCGGGGTCGCTCTGTCCCCAGGTGGCACAAGACACCTGGCTGACTCGTGCCACTGCCCACGGGAACCATGGGGAGCGTACCTCGGGGGTCGCAGCTGTGGACCCCAAACAAGCTCTGGCTCCAGATGGCGGCGTTGCTGCTCGGGATGCTGGAGACCCAGGTGAGAATTGGGGATCTTGGGGGACCCCCAGGATCAGTCAGCAAGGCACAAAGGCTTGGGGCAAGCTGTGGGACGAGGGTGCAGGCAGCCAGTGGGGGCGGGTCTCCCTCCCTTGGTCCCCACCCCCACCCCGGCTAGCTCCATGGTTATCTCCAGAAGGGTGGAAAGTTAAGCTTGGGGGACAGTCGCCTGTCCCCAACACCACCTAGCTAGGGAGCAGTGCCTGGCATAGATAGGTGCTTCCCCTGAAGTAGCTGAGGCAGGAGGGGAGACCTGGCAGTAAAACCAGGCATCTCAAAATGTCTTGGTTGTGGGGAGGATAGGGGTCAACAAGCTTTAAAGGGAGTTCCTGAGTTTAATCCCCAGAACAGCCAAATGTGTGAGTGCATGTGTGCGTGTGTGTGTAAAGTAGTTATTACATAAAGAAGTTACAATTCCATAAGTCAGGTTATAGGTACAGTGCATCTCGATCAATGCCCCCCCTCCATTCTTCTCTCCCATTTCTCCCTCCTATCCCTACCCTCGTTATTTATGTAGTTACATTTTCACATAATATACAATGAATAGAATGGTCCCATTTACTCACCTTAAAAAATAAAATCAACTTAAGGATCCTCTGTGGAAAAACGTGATCCCCCCTCACTCATGAGGGGACCACACACACACACACACACACACACACACCAAGTTCAGAAGCTCTGGGATAAACGAGCTTCAAGTACAGGAATCCAGCTTAACCCAGGCTGAACAGATCAGACTTACAGAAAGGCAAGGCCAGTAACAGACGTCAACCAGTCCATAGCATGCATGTCCAGCCCAGGAGCTAAAAGGCTACTTGTAAAGTTAGGGGTCCACCAAGACCTTTCCAGCCACTCTGAGCTCATCCAGGTGCGCAAGCCATGATAAGTGTCTCCAGACAAATGAGAAATGAGAGCCAGTAGAAAAGAAATCTGGATTTTAAAAAAATCTTATTTAAATAATTTTTTAAAAGATAATTAAAAATAAAAATGTCAGCCCTGGTGGTCAAAACCATGTGTGGGTAGCCAGTGAGAAACCTCTTCTCTGTCTAGTCCTGCCTTTTACCTGCCATGTTACAAATGGCAAAGCTGAGTCTCAGAAAAGAGAAGGGTCTAGAAGGTGGCACCCTGGCTCTTACCCAGCCACCTTTGGCTCAGCCTTAAATTTGAGGGTCCCCAAAGCAGGATGTGGTCTCTGCAGGGGTGCAACAGGCCACCCGGATATCAGGGTTCCTGCTGTGAGTTCAGCCTCACCCTGTTTGCTCAAGGAGAGGCCGGAGTTGGTGAGTTGGCCCAGCAAGGGCCAGATGTAAGGGGAGCCCCACAGCCTCCCTCCCTCTCTCCTTTCTCCTTCCTCTGTCACACTCCCCTCCACCACACACACACACACACACACACACACACACACACACACACACACACACACACACACACACACACAGAGCTGAGGCTCTGGGGCACAGGAGAACCTGGCAGCAGAAGCCGTGGAGCCAGTTTGGGGAGCGAGAAAGGGACATCCAGAACAAGGCAGGCAAAGGAGAAAGACCAGGATTGTCAGAGAGAAGGTCTTAGCTGTGTCATTTATGATCTATGTGACTTCAGACTAATTTCTTATGCTTCCTCAGTCAGAGAGATGGTCTTCGCTGTGTCATTTATAATCTATGTGACTTAAGGCAAATTTCTTATCCTTCCTCAGACTCAGTCTACACCCTCCTTTCAGCTTAGACTAGAAGGAAGTGACTGTAGCCTAGACCCTCCAGCTCTCCACTGTAACATTCCAATAGGAGATATCAGCAAGATGGTCGGAAGCCAGGCACTGGTAACTCAACGCCTGTAATCCTTACTGCTTAGGAGGCTGAGATCTGAGGATCTCAGTTCAAAGCCAGCCCAGGCATAAAACTCTGTGAGCCACTTATCTCCAATGAACCACCAGAAAACTGGAAGTGGTGCTGTGGCTCAGAGTGGTAGAGCAATATAACCTTGAGCTGAAGAGCTCAGGGACTGTGCCTAGGCCCAGAGTTCAAGCCCCACAACCAATAACAACATCAACAAGAACAAAAAGGATGGTGGGTGAGGCAGCAGTATCTCTGATCTTTCCATTCTCCTCTCTGTCCCCCTTCTGGGAGAAGGGACACAGTCAGACCTTCCCAGGGCAGGGCAAAATCCTCCCTAACCAAGACCTAATGTCACTAACCACTCCAGGTCCAGACCCTCAGGCCAGAGAACCTCCTGCTTGTGTCCACGTTGGATGGAACTCTCCATGCACTGAGCAAGCGGACAGGGGACTTGATGTGGACGCTGAAAGACGGTGGGTGAGAAATGGCTGGTTCTCTGTCCTTGGGTCTCTAGTGTGATGAGGAGGGGTGAGGGGGAATGTGTGTGTCTGGTAACACAAGCACTGGAAACCAACAAGCCATTGTCTGTGGGCAACTTTACCATTTACCAGTCCTGTGGGACCGTGGCTAATGAATGACCTTACCTCTTAGAAACTTGACATTGAATCTTTGTCCCGTGTGGGGCTTGGGGTCTGCCACATGGCAAAAAACACTCAATGAGACTCTAGAAGGGACTCACTCTGTGTCCATGTCCCCTGCAGATTCTATCATCGAAGGACCCATGTATGTCACAGAGTAAGTAAACTTGGGGGGCTGGGGGAGGGGCTCTTAAAGGGAGGGAGCAGCTGGAGATGGAAAGATTTGGAGGTAAGAGAAGAGATTCATCATGCAGATGCACTAGGGAGCAGGATCTTGTGACTCTCAGCTGCTTCCCACAATGACAGGCTCAGATAGTGGAGAGGGTAGAAGAGTGGGGACCTCATGAAAGCAGCAATAAGTACCCCATCTTCTCCATGATCTTCTCTTCCCCACAGAACGGCCTTTCTCTCAGATCCAGCAGATGGCAGCCTGTACATCCTGGGGAACCAGAAGCAGCAGGGGTTAATGGTGTGTTTCCCATAATGCCCTGGAGTGGGTGAAGCCCAGGTCTCCATCAAGGACCAATATGAGCAGTGGAGAGGTGTTTTGCAGAGGCTATAAGTCAAAGCTCCATGCACGGCAGGAAGGATGTCTGTTAGTAGTCCATAGTGAGTGGGGGTGTCTGTTAAAAGTGGTGAACCATGTCTGGCTAGGTCTCTGAAGGAATTGCAAGGGAGTATTGCTTCTTCAGGATTCTGAGAGGTCTGAAGGAGAAACCCTAGGTATCACTCAGTTTTTCCTAAACAAATTGAGTCCCCAAAGTCAAAGGCTCAAAAATCCAAGGAATTTCATTACAGGAGATCACACCTGGAATCCTAGCTAATCACGAAGCTTAGATCCAAGGACTGAAGTTTGATACTAGCCCGGGAAGGGAAGTTAATGAGATACTAACCCAGTTAGCCACCCCAAAAAAGCCGGAAGTGGAGCTGTGGCTCAAGTGGCAGAGAGCTAACCTTGAGGATTAAAAAAAAAAAATAGCTGAGAGACAGTGTCCAAGTTCTGAGTTCAAGCCCCAGGACTGGCAATAAATAAATAAATGCACAAATAATACAAATATCAACGGAAGCTGTATGGTCTTTGGCTGACAACAGAGCTTCCAGACTCTGATCCCAGCCTGTCCCTATCATCAGATCCCAGCAGTGACCCCAATCACAAAAGCCTGGCAGGCCTGACACCCAGAAGAGCATAGGGTGGGAAAAAGAAAGTGGGGGCTGGGTCTCCATTCACAGCACCCCCGCCAGAGTTTCCTGTATCCAGGAACAGCTCATCTTTTCTGATCATTGGCAGGTTTTGTTCTGGGTTTTATTTTTATTTTGGCCAGCCCTGGGGCTTAAACTCAGGGCCTAACACTCTTGTTTGGCTTTTTCACTCAGGACTGGCACTATATACCACTTGAGCCATACCTCCATATTTTGGCTTTTTGCTAGTTAGAGATAAGAGTCTCACAGACTTTTCTGCCCTAACTAAACTTCAAACTGTGATCTTCCAAATCGCAGCTTCCTGAGTAGTTAAGATTACAAGCCTGAGCCCATAATAAACAGTTTTGATATCTCTGAGATTTTTTTTTTTTTTTTGCCAGTTCTGGGCTCATTGGCAATACGAGTCCCACAGACTTTCTTGCCTGGGCTAGCTTTAAAACTTGATCCTCAGGTCTCAGCCATCTGAGTAGCTAGGATGGCAGGCGTGAGCCACTGGCACCTGGCAATGTCTCTGTGATTTGCGGGGAGGTCCTTGGGCAGGCATCTTAGCATTGAGTATGAGATTTTTTTTTTTTTCTTCAGTTCCTCAAAGAGATGAAGAGCAAAGTGGTTAAGTGGTGGTTAAGTACCCTGGACTCAAGAAACCTGTCCTGCTGGGTTGAAAACCTGGCTCTTCCATCCACTGGCTGTGTGGCCTTCGCTGAGTTACTTAGCCCCTTTGAGCTCCAGTTTCCTTTTGTGGAAAGTGGGAATCAATCCTGAGCATGCCCGAGGAACATCGGTGCGTGGATTCCTTCTCTGACTTCTGGGGTCTGCTTCCTCCTTCCCCTTAGAAACTGCCATTCACCATCCCTGAGCTGGTTCACGCCTCTCCCTGCCGCAGCTCTGATGGGGTCTTCTACACAGGTGAGTTTCTCTCCAGCGCCCATCCCACAGGATGGTGATGGGTCATACTGTGCCAGTTTGGGAACAACAGGACCCGTGCCCTCTGCATGCTGTCTCCACAGGCCGGAAGCAGGATACCTGGTTTGTGGTGGATCCTGAGTCTGGTGAGACACAAATGACGCTGAGCACAGACAATGTCTCTACCCCTCGCCTCTACATTGGCCGGACACGTGAGTCCCTCTGAGGATGCTCCACAAGTTTGGGGGGGGGCTCCATTCTGTGAGTTGTGTGTGTGTGTGTGTGTGTGTGTGTGTGTGTGTGTGTGTGTGTGTGTGTGTGTTGATCCTGGGGCTTGAACCCAGCATCTAGGCACTACCCCTGTCCCCCCACACACACATCTGCCCCTGCTCATAGCTGGCACTCTACCACTAGAGCCACTTCCATCTTGGTGGTGATTAATTGGAGAGAAGAGTCTCACAGACTTTACTGCCCAGACTGGCTTTGAACTGCAGTCCTCAGATCGCAACCTCCTGAGTAGGTAGGATTATAGAAGTGACCCACTGGCACCTGGCAAGGCCCCCTTCACTTTTTCTCTGCTCAAGACTGGCTGCTCTGGAGTCCAGAGCTGTCCATCTGTCAGTCATCAACAAACATCTTACCAAGCACTGAAGAAAGCAGCTGTGGTAGTCAAGTGCTGGTGACTCATGCCTGTAATCCTAACAACTCAGGAGGCTGAAATGTGAAGATGCTGGTTCAAAGCCAGCACAGACAGGAAAGTCCATGAGACTTTTTACCTCTAATAAACCACCAGAAAACTGGAAGTAGTGCTGTGGCTCAAGATGGGAGAGCACTAGCCTTGAGCAGAATAGCTCACGGACAGTGCCCAGGTCCCCAAGTTCAAGCCCCACAACCAACAAAACCAAAAACAAAGAAACCAGAGGCTGAGTCTTGGGTGACAGAGCAAGAAGCAACTCAGATCTGGTTTCTGCCGTTGTGATGGTCATTCAGAGGCCTCCAGGCTGGATGCTACAAAGATGAATGATTCCCAGGGTGGAGGGCTGGGGGGGGGGGAGTGGAGAGAGCTCCACACATGAGTTCCTAACCACCTTGCTTCTGGGAATCCCCCAGAATACACCATCACCATGCACGACCCCAGAGCCCCAGCCCTGCGCTGGAATACCACCTACCGCCGCTACTCCACTCTCCCCGTGGATAACCTGCCTGGGAAATGTGAGTACCACCTTCTTCTGGTCCCCACCTGAGAGCAAGATCCCCTACCCAGGGCATCCTGAGGGACCATCCACAACCAAGACCCGTCCCCCCATCCACCTAGACCCCGCCCCCATCCAGTGACCCCCCTCAACACCAGGCAGCACCCCGACTCCCCTCAGCACCCCGACTCCTCTATACTCTAGACAGCCCCTTGTCATTGTGACCTTGGGTGGGTGGTCCCCCCACATCCTGAGACACCCCCAAGTAACTCCCTCTCATCCTGAGCAGCCTCCGATAGTTTCTCCCACAGGCTGGGTGACCTGTGTACCTGGCCTCGAGTGACCTGTTCCCAAAGTGATCCATCCACCCCTCATCTTAGATGTTACAGATGCATCTAGGGATCCCCACACATCTTGGTTCCAGCTGGGCTTGTAATCCTGGCTACTCAGGAGCCTGAGACCTGAGGGTCAAGGCAGACACATTTGAGAGATTTTTTCAATTATTTTTATTGTTATTATAAAGGTGATATACAGAGAGGTTACATTTGTATGTCAGGTATAAAGAGTACATTCCTTTTTAAACAATGTCACCCCTAGCGAGAGACTCTTAACTCCAGTTAACCAGCAAAAACCTGGAAGTGTGCCTGGCACCAGTGGCTCACGCCTGTCATCCTAACTACTCAGGAGCCTGAGATCTGAGGCTCATAGTTCACAGCCAGCCCAGACAGCAAAGTCCATGAGACTCTTATCTCTAATTAACCACCAAAAAGCTGTGGCCCAGGTGGTAAAGCACTAGCCTTTGAGCAAAAGAAACTCAGAGATAACACCCAGGTCCTGAGTTCAAGCCCCAGGATGAGCACCAAAAAAAAAAAAAGCTGGAAATGGAAATATGGTTCAAGTGGTAAAGCTCCACCCTTGAGCCAAAAGCCACACAAAAGAGGGAGGCCCTGAGTTCAAGCTCTAGCATTACACACACACACACACACACACACACACACACACACACACACACACACACACCACCTTGGCTCTGGCACTCAGCCTGAGCCTCATGTAGGGATCCAGAGACATGGCAATGACACTCTAGCTAGGGACCATGACTGGTGACCCAAAGCCACCTATATGTGGATAACCCCTGTGTTCAATGTCCTCTCACTTGACCACCCCTGCAACTCTCAGTCGCCACCCCTGAGAGCTACCTGACACCTCCCCAGCCACGTTTCTTGGCAGACATGAGCCACCTGGCATCCTGCGGGGCAGGCCTGCTGCTGACTGTGGACCCAGGAAGCGGGGCAGTGCTGTGGACACAGGACTTGGGCATGCCTGTGATGGGCATCTATGCTTGGCAGCAGGACAGCCTGCGCCAGCTCCCCCATCTCACCCTGGCTCGAGACACTCTGCACTTCCTCGCCCTCCGATGGGGCCACATCCGACTGCCTGCCTCAGGCCCTCAGGACACAGCCACCTTCTTCTCTGCTTTGGACACACAGCTTCTGTAGGTATCCCTGATCTGGGAGGGTGGGGGGTAGGGAGGGAGTTAGTGGAGGTGGTACAACCCAGACCCAGTGGCCAAAATGGATGGGCTAAATCGTGACCCACCATGTTTGAATCAAGCTGAGCCCCTCACACCTGAAATCCTTATTATACTCCTGTAATCCTAGGCTGAGGGCTAAATGATCTAGGCTCAAGGCTAACCCCAGGCAGAAAAATTCATGAGACCCACCCCCATCTCCAAAATAACCAGCAAAAAGCAGGGCTGGAGGTATGACTTAAGTGGCAGAGTATCATCCAAGCAACCTGAGCAAGGCTGAGGCCTCTGAGTGCAAACCCCAGTACTGCTTTAAAAAATATAATAGGTGAGGCCAGGAGTTTGGCCTAGTGGTTAAAGTGCTTGCCTAGCATGCATGAAGACCCGGGTTCGATTCCTCGGTACCCACATACATAGCAAAAAAAAAATAAAAAATAAAAAGCCGGAAGTGGTGCTGAGGCTCAAGTGGTAGAGCTCTAGCCTTGAGAAAGTCCAAGGACAGTGCTCAGGCCCTGAGCCCAAGCCCAGGACTGGCAAAAAAAAAAATATATATATATATATATATATATATATATATATATAATAGGTGAGCTAGATGTCAAGATAATACACCCCTAGATCCTAGATAGTCCGATTGTTCAGAAATTCACAGGTTATAATTTTGCCCAGCGGGGTCAGGAGCGTGGCCTAGTGGTAGAGTGCTTGCCTGGTATGCACAAAGCCTTGGGCTCCATTCCTCAGTACCACGTATACAGAAAAAAGCTGGAAGTGGTGCCGTGGTTCAAGAGGTAGAGCACTAGCCTAGAGAAAACTCAAGGACAGTGCCCGGACCCTGAGTTCAAGCCCCAGGACTGGGGAATAAAATAGGCCCAGATGATAGGGGTGGTAGCCACACCTGTAATTCAGCACTCAGGGGCTGAGACAAGAAGGTCACAAGTTTGAGGCCACTTTGGACTATATAGTAAAGAGAGAGAGAGAGAGAGAGAGAGAGAGAGAGAGAGAGAGAGAGAGAGAGAGAGAGAGAGAGAGAGTGTGTGTGTGTTTGGGGGCTGGGAATGTAGCATAGTGGTAGAGTGCTTACCCAGTAGGCATAAAGCCTGGTTTGATTCCTCAGTACCACATAAACAGAAAAGGCCGAAGGTAGCTTTGTGGCTCAAGTAGTAGAGTGCTAGCCTTGAGCAAAAGAAGCTCAGGGACAGTACCCAAGCCCTGAGTTCAAGCCCCAGGACTGGCAAGAAAAAAAATGTTGAAGTTATGGCTCAAATGATAGAATAACCCCAGTTACAGGGGCCGGGAGTTTGGCCTAGTGGTTAAAGTGCTTGCCTAGCATGCACGAAGACCCAGGTTCGATTCCTTGGTACCACATACATACAAAAAAGCCAGAAGTGGTGCTGAGGCTCAAGTGGTAGAGCTCTAGCCTTGAGAAAGTCCAAGGACAGCGCTCAGGCCCTGAGCTCAAGCCCAGGACTGGCAAAAAAAAAAAAAAAAGAATAACCCCAGTTACAGAGAGAGGCGGGGGAGGGAGAGAGCACATAGGAGGGCTTTTAGATCTCACCCTATCCTGAGCAGTAGGTGGTGGCACATATACACTTATTGCTAATTGCTATTTTAGAATGTCACCTCTCCTTATACAACTGACTACTCTAGCGTCTCCATCCCGTGATACCAGACAGGCTGGGAAATCAGAAATTGTTCATTTATTCGATCTACTCTACACATATTAGCTGAGACCTTCCTATGTGCCAGCCACTCTCCGGCCTCTGGAATTGCAGAGTCTGGTGGGGACATGGTTATGTCAAGGTACCATTATCCAGCACTGATGACTCATGCCTGTAAAACTTAGCTGGTCAGGAGGCTGAGATCTGAGGATCTCAGATGTTTCAAAGCCAGCCTGGACAGAAAAGTCCACATTTGATTCTTATCTCCAATTAACTACCAAAGCCAGAAGTGGAGGTATGACTCAAGTGGTAAAGTTCTAGCCTTGAGTGAAAAAGCTGGTGCCCAGGCCCTAAGCTCAAGCCTCAGTACTGATAAAAGAAGAAAGAAGCCTGTAATCCTAACTACTCAGGGGGCTAAAATCTGAGGATCGAGGTTCAAAGCCAGCCCGAGCACTAAAGCACATGAGACTCTTACGTCCAATTAGCCACTAGAAAATGAGAAGTGGTGCTGTGGCTCCAGTGGTAGAGCGGTGGCCTTGAGATGAAGAGCTCAGGGACAACACCCAGGGCCAGAGTTCAAGCCCCATGACCGAAAAACGAAGAAGAACATTGACCCAGTTTCTATGTGATGAAATCTTGGATGTTGTAGGAGAAACTGGGCTTTCTCATGTGGTGAGCAGATTTGCTCTGTCTCATTGGCTAAGGCAAGTCACCTGACCAAGCCCACCCTGGGAACCAGGTACCAAACTACACCTCCATCCTCACTCATCCTTCTCTTTTCTCTCCTCCACCAGGATGACACTATATGTGGGGAAAGATGAAGCTGGTTTCTATGTTTCAAAAGCACTGGTCCACGCGGGTGTGGCTCTCGTGGTGAGCCAGGGTCATCAAATGGAAAGGGGTGGAGCGGGAGAGGAGCCCCTGCCAATCATAGCTGTCCATCTTCTGTTCCAGCCTCGTGGATTGACCCTGGCTCCTGCAGATGGCCCTACCACAGACGAGGTGACACTCCAAGTCTCAGGGGAGCGAGAGGGCTTACCCAGCACTGCGGTCAGATACCCCTCGGGCAGTGTGGCCCTCCCTAGCCAGTGGCTGCTCATTGGTGAGGTCCTGAGCCGCAGGTTCTGGGAGCCTAATTTCTGAACTGGAATGCTGAAAGCAATTGTCTACCCTCTGATTTTTGTCTCTGCCATTTAGGACACCATGAGCCACCCCCAGTCCTTCATACCACCATGTTGAGGGTCCGTCCAACCCCAAGGAGTGGGACTGCTGAGACAAGACCCCCAGAGAAAAGCCAAAGGCCAGCTCTCTTCTTTGAGGTCAGGGCCATGAGGTCAAAGGGTATGGAGGAGGAGCCTGGCTTGGGGGGCAGGGAGGGGCAGCTCTCTAACCTTGACTCTGGCCACTAAGTGTTGTCACTTGAACTCCCATTAGTTTTCAGATGTCAAATTTTTATTCTTGTGACATGTGACTTTGTTCTTGTCCAGAGTGTTAGAAATACCAAAAACTAATTCTTGGAGCTAAAAGCTGGTGACTCAGTTATAGTCCTAGTTACTCAGGAGGCTGAGATCTGAGGATTGCAGTTTGAAGCCATCCTGGACAAGAAAGTCTGTGAAACTCTTATCTTCAAGTAACTATCCGAAAACAGGAAGTGGAGCCATAGCTCAAAGTGGTAGAGCGCTATCCTTGAGCAAAAAAGCTCAGGGACAGTGCCCAGGTTCTGTGTTCAAGCTCCATGACTGACATAAAAAAATTATCACATAAAAATAGGAAAGCTGGGAGTTTGGCCTAGTGGTAGAGTGCTTGCCTAGTATGCACAAAGATCTGGGTTCAATTCCTCGGTACCACATACATAGAAAAATGCTGAAAGGGGTGCAGAGGCTCAAGTGGTAGAGCTCTAGCCTTGAGAAAGTCCAAGGACAGTGCTCAGGCCTGAGCTCAAGCCCAGGACAGGGAAAAAAAAAAAAACAGAAACCAAAACACATGAGTAGGGGTATCAATGTGTGAGAAGTAATGCACCTACTATGTGATGAATGTAACAATAACCCCTCTATACATTACCCCGGCAATAAAATATAAATTGAAAAGAAAGAAAAAAATTGCTAGATATGGCATACCAGCCAGCCACCATCATGTTTCAACACCATGGAAAGAGCCCCAGTGCAGACCCTCCCCTCCCCCGCTCCTCCATCCCCTCCACCCCAGATTAGGTGATAAAGAGCTAGTGGGGGGATCCATGGCCAGAGGGGAAACCAAGAGTGGATGCCTTTCTTCCCCAGCTCTTGAGCCTGAACCACAAGGAGCCCTGGGAGCCAGAGCTGCATCCTAAAGAGAACAGCCCAGAACAGTCTCCAGGACTGGCATCCGGAGACATAGTGACAGCGGTCCTCACGGCTGTCCTCCTGGGGGGCTGGCTTCTCCTCCTCATCAGGCAGGTAAGCCCATCCACTGAGCTCAGGACCCCCTGGCAGGGTCTATAGGAGGGAGCTCTGCTTCTCTCTCAGAGACCAGTTAGCAAGTCTTTCCACCACCTGCTCTGCTGGCCTGCCTCCCTGCCTTTCCTGAGGCCTCCCCCAGGCTCTGGCTCCTGGGCTGTATAAGTTCAGGCCATCACAGGCAGAGCCCATCAATGGGCGGGCCTGGCAGAGGCGGGACTCTCTTAAGCCTTTGCATTGTAGCAGCAGCAGCAGCAGCTGGTAAAGCAGCCCCAGATGCCTTTGGCACCTGCAGACCCTCATGACATCTTGAAGGTTGCTGAGGCACAGCCCTCAGGCACCACATCCCAGGACCAGAAGAAGCTTCAAAACCACTCAGAGCAAACCACGCCATCCTGCCGCCCTGATGGTGAGCTCATTGTCATTTTGTTTTGTTTTGGGGTTAGTACTGGAGCTTGAACGCAGAGCCTGGGTACCGTCCCTACGCTTTTTTTCTTTTTATTTTTGCTCAAAGCTAGCCCTCTACAAATTAAGCCACAGGTCCACTCCCTGCTTTTTTTTTTTTTTTTTTTTTTTTTTTGGTGATTAGTTGAAGATAGGAATCTCATAGACTTTCCTGCCTGAGATGGCTTCGAGCCTTGATTCTCAGATCTGTCTCCTGAATAGCCAGGGGTACAGTTGTGAGCCATCAGCATCCAGCTGCCGGAATCAACTTCCTGTGTGTAGCCAACAGACCCTCAAAATGAGTCCATTGCAAGGGTGGGGGTGGGGCTAATGCACCACGGATCCCTGAATCCTCACGTGAATGCAGTACGGACATCTGTGCACATGTGGGGAAAAACCCATCAGGTCTCAGTAACTTGCCTAGCCCACACATCAGGAGCCCAGATGGTACCAGGCACAGGAACCATCAATACCAACTCCCACTTCCATGGGCATTCCTCTCACCCAGGGGACCAAGCCAGGTGGAGAAGGGTGGAAATCGACAGGAAGGTGGAGCATGGTGAGGGTGGGTTTGGACTGGTCCAAACTGTGGCTGGCAGAGGTAGGAGTGTGCTAAAACACATGGCCACCCTGTCTTCTAGGGGAGCAGGTCACGGTGGTGGGAAAGATTTCTTTCAACCCCCAGGATGTCCTGGGGCGTGGAGCAGGCGGGACTTTTGTTTTCAGGTGAGTGACATTTATAGTCCTCCTGGCCACTGCCCATTGGGCAACTACAAACTGGTTGATCTTCTTATATTCACCAGTTCCCACCTTTTTGTGCTGGTACAGAGGCTTGAACTCAAGGCCTGGGCGCTGTCTCTTGTCTCCACTAAACTACCAAAAAAAAAAAAGGCTGATGTGGAGTTGTGCTAGAGAAGTGATGTGCTAGCTTCGAACAAAAACCAGCTCAGGGACAGTGCCCAGGACCTGAGTTTAAACCCAAGGACCAGCAGCAGAAAAAAAAATAAAATCTCAGACTTTCCTATCTAGGCTGGAAACTGCAATCCTCAGACCTCAGCAGTCTGAGTGGCTAGGATTATAGGCTCATATTCTGGCTCCATTTTTTTTAGCATCTTTCTGAGTTCCCATCCCTTGTCTTCCCCTTCCCCCCCACAAGAGGGCAGTTTGAGGGGCGGGCTGTGGCTGTGAAGCGACTCCTTCGAGAATGCTTTCACCTGGTTCAACGAGAAGTCCAGCTACTTCAAGAGTCCGACAGGCACCCTAACGTCCTCCGCTACTTCTGCACCGAACGGGGACCCCAGTTCCATTATATAGCCCTAGAGCTCTGCCAGGCCTCCTTGCAGGAGGTCAGTTAAAAACCCGTGTTGGGGGGGGGCATCCTAAACCAAAGACCAACACTTCACCCTTCCCTGCTTCCCAGTACGTGGAGAAAGGCAGCACGGCCCGCTGGGGTCTGGAGCCTGAGATGGTTCTGCAGCAGATGATGTCTGGCCTGGCTCATCTCCATTCCCTGCACATAGGTATTCATGTCCCTGTCCCCTGGTTCCCTGCCCTTTCTGCCCTCTGCCCCTTCCACCAAGCACAACTGGCTCTCTCTGCTCTTCCTCCATAGTGCATCGTGACCTAAAACCTGGCAACATTCTCATTGCTGGCCCTGACAGCCAGGGACATGGCAGGGTGGTCCTCTCAGACTTTGGCCTCTGCAAGAAGCTGCCTGCAGGACGCCATAGCTTCAGTCTCCACTCTGGCATTCCTGGCACTGAAGGCTGGATGGCACCTGAGCTCCTGCAATGCCCACCCCCCGACAGCCCAGTAAGCCTGCCCCCAGTAAGCCTGCCCCCAGGAATCTTGCCCCCAGGACTAGGGACTCCCTTTTGCCCTGGTCCCATCCACGTGGGTAGCAGGGAGCCTCTTTCCAAGGCTACTTTCCGGGTACCAGTGCCTCACGCCTGTCATCCTAGCTACTCAGGAGGCCAAGATCTGAGGATCACAGTTCGAAGACAATCTGAGCAAGAAAGTCCATGATAATCTTATCTCTAACAGCAAAAAGCTGGAAGCGGAGCTGTGGCTCTATCAGTAGTACACTAGCCTTGAGCAAAAGAGCACAGGAACAGAGCCCAGATCCAATTCAAGCCCTAGTATGGCACAAAAAAAAGAACAAAAAGAAACCCTCAATCCTTCTCACCTAGAGCAGCAGCTCTGGTTCAGGGACTATTTTGAAGCCCAGGGGACATTAGACAATGTCTGCAGTCATTTAGTTTTTTGGAGGAAGGAAATGGTTCTAGAGCAGGGCCACGAATGCAACCATGTAGGTCCCAGAGCTCTGATCTGGCTTACAAAATGACCTTTAATCCTGTTTCATCCATCAGAGAGAGAGGAGAAGCTGGGCCTGTTGGCACACATGTGATCCCAGCACTCTGGGAGGCTGAGACAGGAAGATCACAAGTTTGAGGCCTGGGCTGTCTAGTGAGATAGTGACTCAAAAAATAAATAGGCCAGGGGTGTAGCCTAGTGGTAGAGTGCTTGCCTAGCATGCACCAAGCCCTGGTTCCATGCCTTGGTACCACATACACAGAAAAGACAGGAAGTGGCGCTGTGACTCAGATGGTAGAGCGCTAGCCTCGAGAAAGCTCAAGGATGGTGCCCAGGCCCTGAGTTCAAGCCCCAGGACTGGCACGCATGTGAACACATGAAATAATCAGGCGTCCGTGGTGCACGCCTCTCGGGAAGCTGAGACCTGAGGATTGCAAATCAAAGCCAGCCCAGTCATCGCCAGTGAACAACCAAAAAAGTAGACACGTGATTCAAGTGGCAGAGTATAAGAGCTCAGGAACAGCACCCATGCCTTGAGTTCAAGCCCTAGGACTAGCAGACATTCAAAAAAAAATGCCAGGTCCTGGTAAGGCACTAGATAATTGAAATGTGGCACCAGGATCAAGCCCACAGACTGACAGGGCTCCAGAGAATATCAACTAAAACAGAGCTTGTTGCAGCATGACCCAGACCCCAGGATTGCAAATTCCAATGTGTGTGTGTGTGTACGTTGAAATAAGTTGAAGTCATAAATGACTAACACTCAACTCTAATGACAATGACAAGAGAAAGACCCAATGTAAGGAAGGCAGTTCAAAGCCAGCCCAGTCAGATTCCTATATCCAATTAACCAGCACAAAGCTGGAAAATAGAGCCGTGGCTTCAATGGTAGAGCACCAGTTGAAACCGTGCCCAGGACAAGTTCAAGTTCTAGTGTAGCTTCATTACCGCCTCCCCCTCCAAACAAAAGAGAAAGCTAGAATCTCTAGCATCACACATACTGATGGCATGATGAGTTTGTACTGAGTTTTCTCAAGTTAGTGGCAGGGATTTTAATATTAGGAGAATCATAAAAATCTTGGGTTTGCTGAGTAGTAGTGGTTCATGTCTATAATCCTAGCTACTTCAGGGAGACTAAGATCTGAGGATCATGGTTCAAAGCTGGACTAGGCAGGAAGTCAGCGATTCTGACTTCCAATTAGCTACCAAGAAAACCAGAAGTAGAGTTGCGGCTCAAGTGTAGAGAGTTAGCCTTGAGCACAAAAACTCAGGGATAGCGCACACACACACACCTGGATTTCTGGATTCACTTTGGAAGAATCTGCTCTGCTTCTCCAGCTGAGTCTGTATTCAGGGTCTGGGCCAGGTCCTCACAGGGCCAGCCAGCTTCACTCAGGACACCACCCACCCTGCCACAAAACAGCTGGCAGCCAAGCCCCTGTGGCTCATGCCTGTAATCTTAGCTGAGATCTGCAAGATCTTGGTTCAAAGCCAGCCTGGAAAGGAGTCTGAGACACTTAGCTCCAATAAGCTACTCCCTAAAAAGCCAGAAGTGAAGCTGTGGCTCAAGTCATAGAGCCTTGAGCATAAGCAGTTGCGTTCAAGCCCCAGGACTGGTGTACCAACACACACACACACATGTACATATATACACACATGTGGATCAGAAGCTGGGGGATGAATCTGGAGCCCAGAGACACCCATTGATGAGCTCTAACGGGAATCCTCTCCCTAGACAGCCAGACTGACTTCTCATATCCATCTCTTCCCCTAGACGAGCGCCGTGGACATCTTCTCCGCAGGCTGTGTGTTCTACTATGTGCTTTCTGGCGGCAATCACCCCTTTGGAGAAAGTCTGTACCGCCAGGCCAACATCCTCAAAGGGGTTCCCTGTCTAGCTCACCTGGAAGAGGAGACGCATGGTGAGGGAGAGCTGGGTGCCCAGCAGAGACAAAGAGTGGGAAGCCAGGTTGGCTAAGCCTTTCCTCTTTCTGCCTTCCAGATGGGGTCACAGCCAAGGACCTCGTGCATGCCATGCTGAGCTCGCTGCCCCAGGCCCGGCCCTCCGCTCCCCAGGTGCTGGCCCACCCTTTCTTTTGGAGTAGAGCCAAACAGCTTCAGTTCTTCCAGGTCAGAGGGCAATCCTGGGAGAGTTCACCCCACCCAAAGTCCCAAGTCCTGGGTAACAATTAGAGTGGTGAGGGGCCAGTGGCTCATGCCTGGAATCCCAATTCCTCAAGAGGCTGAGATCTGAGGATTAGGGCTCAAAGCCAGCCAAGGCTAGAATCATCTCGAATTAAGTGCAGAAATGCCAGAAGTGGAGATGTGGCTCAAGTGGTAGAGCACTAGCCTTGAGCCAAAAAAGCTCAGGGACAGTGCCCAGTCCTTAAGTTCAAATCCCATAACACACACACACACACACACACACACACACACACACAGTGGGGATAAAACAAGAAGAGCTCCCTGTTCTAGGGAGCTTTTTATCTGAACCAGGGGTGTGGAGACCTACACACTACCATTCTGGCATATTCTGGTACTAGGGTGTCTTGCTTACTTGCAGCTTCCCTAGTGCCAACTGGGTGGGAGACAGACTACTCCTTGCTACCAGCACCGTCACTCGTGCTGGGTGGCGTGATCTTTAGCAAGGGACAGACAGTGCCTTGAGCTTCCACTGCTCACTGTGTGGAAGCGAGATTGGGGTGCCTCCTCTTGGAAGGCTAGGGGAAGAGGGATCTCTGGAGGCATGGCAGAGAAAGCTATCCTTGTCATTCTAAACCCACCCTGATGACACATGACACACTCCTGGCCTTGGGCCTCTGGGGGTCCTAGGACGTCAGCGACTGGCTGGAGAAGGAGCCTGAGCAGGGAGCCCTGGTGACAGCCCTGGAGGCAGGAGGCCACACAGTGGTTCGGGACAACTGGCACCAGCATATCTCTGCCCCACTGCAGGCAGGTAGAAGCTACATTGGGAGTGGACACGGGGGCGGGGGGCTGAGGGAAGCCAACCAGGGCTCCTCTGGGCAGTCAATCTGTCCACAGATCTGAGACGGTTCCGGTCCTATAAAGGGACATCAGTGCGAGATCTGCTCCGGGCCATAAGGAACAAGGTATGTGTGGGGGACTGGGGAGGGCCTGGGTCCCAGGAGAGCCTGTCACAGCTAAGCCAGTCTCTGTGCTTTGCTGCCACCCACCCCCACCTCCCAGAAGCACCACTACAGGGAGCTGCCCACCGCTGTGCGTCAGGCCTTGGGCCCGGACCCCGAAAGCTTCATCAAGTATTTCACACGGCGCTTTCCCAGGCTGCTTCTCCACACCCACCGCGCCATGAGGAGCTGTGCCCTCGAGGGCCTCTTCCTGCCTTACTACCCACCCGTGTCTGAAGTCACAGAGCCCCACCAGGGGCCAGGAGGAACTGGGGCAGCTGGGAGGCACAGAGGCGGACAGCTAAGGCTGGCTACAGCATCTGCCAGTACCAGCATTATCTGCTGAAGTGGGGGATGCGCCCCTCGAGGCCGGGCCCTCAGCAAGCACAAGATGGTGGGGGTGGGGCGGGAGGGAAAAGAAATTAATAAATGTTTAATATGTATAAAGCCAAAGGGAAGAAAAAAAAAAGTCCCAAATTCAATAGAAATAATACTCTGTACACTTCACACAGGGTGCAGCAGCCACACCCCCAACATGTACAAATAACTTACAAACAGCCCCAACCCGCAGCAGGGAGAGGGGCCACCAGGACAAGCCCGGCACGGGCCGAGGCGCAGAGGGGCGGCACCGGTCCCGAGGCGGGGGCCTAGGAGGAGGCCTTGAGGCGGTTGCGGGAAGAGTAGGAGCTCAGCAGCTTGTCTACCATGATCCTGGCGAAGCGGAGGCGGCTGGCCAGCTCCTTGGAGCAGCCGTGCTCCTCCAGCAGGCTCAGGCGGTACGTGCGGAAGTCCCGCTTCTCGTCGATGTAGGTCACCGCCGCCATCAGGGGGCACAGGATGAGTTTTGTGTGGTCCTGGAAGGACAAGTGGGGAGAGGGGGCGGCCCCGGCTGCTCTGATGTGGAAGACCTCATAGGCACCACAGAGCCTGGCTGCGTGCTGTGTCCTGTGTCCACTCCCCCACCTGCCCGCCCGGCTGCCCACCTGGAAGAAGTTAATCTGCACGGTGCCATTGCTGAGGTGAAGGATGATGGCGCTGCGTGTGCGGAACCAGGTACGCAGGTAGGGCAGCCGGGCCAGCTCGTCGCCCTCCCTCGGGGTGATGTTGGCACCGGCCTTCAGGAGGTGCTCGCTCATGTAATTGCGGAAATACTTGAGGAGGGTAATCTGATGGCAAAGAGAAGGGGGGAGGCGGGGATCCCAGAATGAGGAAGGGCCGGGTCCCTGGCACAGCCCGCTCCCAGCCTCCCCCCACTTTAAGAGGAGAGCAGATCACCCTCTCACCCACCTTCTTGGTCAAGGAGTTGGGGTGGGAATTCACGGTGAGGTAGGACTCCGTGCCATCGCGCTCAATGTACTGCAGGCTCTCCCCATCATCGTAGAGGATGAGGCGAGTGGAGTCATTGAACAGCACTCCCACACTGTTGTCGCACAGCTGATACCCTGAGGGCACGGGGAGAGAGACCTCAGAAGAGCAGGAGAGGGTGAGGCGCTAGGGCTCCCGCCTGTAATCCTAACTACTCTGTAATCCTAATTACTGGGAGGCTGAGATCTGAGGATCAAGGTTCAAAACCAATTAACCTCTAGAAAATGGGAAGTGGGGCTTGAGCAGAGTAGAGCCATAGCTTAGAGTAGAAGAGCTCAGGGACAATGCCCAGGCCCAAGGGTAGAGAAGTAGCCTTGAACTGAAGAGCTCAGGGACAGGGCACAGGCCAAGTTCAAGCCCTATGACCTACCAAAAAAAACCCCAAAACAAAAACAGAGTGAGGGAGGGGCAGGCAGGGACTGGAGGAAAGAGGGTTGCTGGAACAGGAACAGAGACAGGAGGGAGGACAGAAGAGGACCTGGGGCGGGTGGCTCACGCCAGTAATCCTAACTGCTCAGGCAGTTGGAATCTGATGATCACAGTTTGAAGACAGGCAGGGGAATTAAGTCCAAGAGATTCTTTATCTCTAATCGGCCCCCCAAAAAGTTGCAAGTGGAGCTGTCGCAAGCGGCAGTGCATCAGCCTTGAGCACAAAAGTTCAGGGACAGTACCCAGGCCATGAGTTCAAGCTCTAAGACTGGCACCAAAAACTAAGTAAGTAGAAAGACCCACAGCTGGGTTGCTGGTAGCTCTCACCTGTAATCTTAGCTACTCAGGAGGCTGAGATCTGAGGATGTCAACTCAAAGCCAGCCCAAACAGTTAAGTCTGTTGAGACTCTTATCTCCAATGAAACACCAAAAAACTGCAAGTGGAGCTGTGGCCCAAAGTGATAAAACACTAGCCGTAATAAGTGAGAGCTCAGGGCCACGGGAAGGTCAGCACGTGGCCCCAGCGAGCTGCTCCCACATTCTGGAAAGAACTTACCAAGGCCATACTTGTCCGAATAGTCGACCCACTTGCTGACCCAGAAGATTGGAATGCAGGCAGGGTCCTCGGCCTCCTCTGTGATGCAAGCAAGGCAGGGCAGATTGGTCAGCGCCAGCCTCCTCCCCACCGGTCCACTCAAAACCCACATCAGGGAAGCTGCTGTGCCCGTACCCCAGACTCCTCAAGAACCCTGGAACCCCGGAAAGAGCAGAAAAGCACAGCATGGCATCTGATGACCACAAATTCCCAAGTCATAGTGCACCAAAGGCCACCCACTCCTGTCTTTGATTGCCACTTAGTAAAATCCCTCTGTGTGCCCAGCACGATGGGAGCCACAAAGATGAATAAAACAAAGATGAATGACATGGCGGCCAGTGGCTTCAGATGGTCCACTGCTTGGGCCCCATCATGCTCACCTTGCCTCACCAGGCCTCGCTCGGAGGGCTTGGATGCATTGACACTGTTCAGCTGCTGTAGCATGTCACCGAGGTGGCACTCGACAGCCTCGTTGGGCTCCTGAACCACGGCCTCTTTTTCTTCCCGGGGTCGTTCTGGCGGGGTGTTCTCAGGGCCTAGAAGATGATATGGCCATGAGTTAATAGGTGCACACAAATGAGTGTGGGGAACTTGGATCACCTGCCACAGCTGGCAGTCTCCCCAGAGGAAAATCTTTAGCTACTACTGCTTTGGGGAAATTGAGTCAGTGCCAGGCTATTCAGAGCTGCAGCTACCAGGCATTCCAGTGGTAGAATGGTAAGCCTTCAGCAAAAGCAGCTCAGGCATGGTGGCTAGAGTTTGTAAGAGTCTCGTGGACTTTCGTGCCCTTTGAACTGTAATCCTGGCTAGTTTGGAGGCTGAGATAAGAGTATTTCAAATTAAGGGCAGCCTGAGCAAAAGTTCAAGAGGGCTGGCTTAGTGGTAGAGTGCTGGCTTTGCATGCCAGACATGGCACTGTGGCTCAAGTGGTAGAGTGCTTTTGCCTTGAGCAAAAGCAGCTCAGAGCTCAAAGCTCAGGTCCTTGAGTTCAAGCCCCAGGACCAGCCCAAGTTCAAAAGGCTCCATCTCCACAGAAGAAACTGGGTGCACATATACATATCTTATCCTATCTATTGCAGGAAAAGCAAATTATGAAGGAATGTCTGCTCAGCAAGTCCAACAAACTGAGTATGTATCAGAAATATCAGAATTACAAGATCACCCTCAAACTGTATTTCCTAACTTTGTCCTCTGAGGAGATCCACAAAGACAACCTAACCAGGGACACTTGAAGTGTCATAAGACAATGTCCACTTTTCTAGAGATTATAGCTTAAAAGAGTTAGATGGACAATTGCTGGTTAACTCTAAAACAAAGACATGTTAAGTGCCAGTGGTTCACACCTGTAATCCTACTTAGGTGGCTGAGATCTGAGGCTCCTGACTGGAAGCCAGCTGGGCAGGAAAAGTCCATGAGACTCTTACCTCCAGTGAAACACCAAAAAGGGATTCAATAGAGGTGAGGTGTTGCTTCACAGCTAGCCTTGAGTAAAAGGACAGGGACAGTACCCAAGGCTCAAGTTCAAATCTGAGGACTCACACACATCTGGGAGTAGAGGGTGGGTGAGGAATATAAGGTCATTATACTATGCTGTGTGGCTGGAATTTTCCATTTTCCATTGATGAGGACTGATGAGACCTTCCCCCTACCAGCCCCCCAGTCCTGGGGTTTGAACTCGGGAGCCTGGGCTTTGAGCTCTGAGCTGCTTTTTCCACTCCAGACTTAAAACTTGAGCTACAGCTCCACTTCTGGCTTTTTTCTTTTTTGCCAATTGATGGGTGATTAGTCTAACTTTTCTCTCCAGGCTGGTTTTGAATGGAAAACCTTCTATCTCAGCCTCCTGAGTAGCCGGGATTACAGGCATAACCACTGGCACCAGGTTCAACAGACCTTTTTTTGTTCGGTCATGGGACTTGGACTCTGGGCCTGGGCACTGCCCTTGAGCTCTTCAGCTGCCCCTGGAGCCACAGTGCTACTTTATCTCATGGACTTTAGTGCCTGGGCTGGCTTTGAATTGCCATTCTCAGCTCTCAGCCTCCTGAGTATCTAGGCTTACAGACATGAGCCACCACACCCAGCTCAACAGAACTCTTTAAAACTCATCAAAAACAGATTTCTCAGGGGTAGCATTCAATCTATTTTTGCTTTCTTGGGTCCAGTGGGTTATCTGGACAGTAAACTGTTTTTCCCAACAGGAGGACAAGGGAAAGAGACTAGGGACCAGAATTCATCCTATAAGAATTCAAGGTCCCAAGCCAGGGCGCAGTAGCTCAGGCCTGTAATCCTAGCTACTCAGAAGGCTGAGATCTGAGGATCGTGGTTCAAAGCCAGCCCAGGCACTAAAGTCCATGACACTCTCATCTTCAATTAACCACTAGAAAACGCCAAGTAGAGCTCAAGAGGTAGGGTGGTAGCCTTGAGCTGAAGAGCTCAGGTACAGACCCCAGGCCTAGAATTCAAGCCCCAGGACTTCAAGGTCCCATGCTATACCCATCTCTGTGGCCAGAGCTCTGGCATCTTCTGCACACCCTTTATCTGTACCTTTATTGAGCACTATGAGAGGCTTCCGGATGTTGGGGTCAAGGCTGCTGGGAGCGATGGAAAACCTGGGTGCAATGGTGAGGCAGGTGATAGGGAGACGGGAAGGGATGTAGCCAGAGGTAAAGAACTCGTCGTCCAGCAGCTCGTGGATGGTGGGGCGGGCGGTGGGGTCTGTCTGTAGCATCCTCTGGATGAGTGAGGTGGCCACAGGGCTAATGTGCTGCAGTAGAGAGGCAGCCTTGAGCACGGTGGGGTCCCAGAGCACACTGCTGCAGCCCTACCCACCTGGAGCCAGCAGCCTGGTCTCCATCATGCCACAGCTCAGCACCATAGCAACAGCAAGCCCTCCACAACTGGCTTTACTGAAGGGACGAGCATCACGCTAAAAGCTCCGAAGACGTTTTCTGCCAGTTACTGGAAGCTCATACCTGCAATCCTAGCTATTCAGCAAAGATCCCAGTTCAAAGCCAGCCCAGGCAAAGTCCATGAGACTCCTATCTCGAATAAACTTTGTGAAGCTATGGCTCAAGGTGGTAGAGTGCTAGCTTTGAGCAAGAGGCCAGGGACACAGCCCAGGCCCTGAGTACAAGCCCTATGACCAATAAAGAGTCGGGGGTGGAGAGACGGATATATGTGTATGTGTGTGTGTGTATGTATATACACACACATATAATTTCTCTTTCCTTATAGTCAAAATTAACTTGGGGGAAGTTTTTTCTCTTTCTTAGAATCCTAATCTTCAAAGTAATGGAATAGTATTCACTCATGACACATTTGTGTGCGTGTTATGTGTGTGTGTGTGTGTGTGTGCCTTGAACTCAGGGCTTGTGCTCTTGCTCACAACTGATCCTCCACCACTGGAACAATAGCTCCATTCCAACATTTTGCTGGTTAACTGGAAATTGGGAGTCTCAAATTTCTTCCCAGGTTGGCCTCCAATCTCAGTACTCTTGATCTCAGCCTCCTGAGTAGCTGGGATTATGGGCACTGAACCAAGGGCACCTGGCCCATTAGCAACGCACTCGTTGCACCTGTCTCTGTGGAGACAGAAGGCTTGGCTTCTTCTGAGTCAAGGAGACCAAACCGGCCTTCACAGTGACTTATCCACTCTACAAACAAGGAGTCCCTTGTTACAAGTAGCCAGGCCATGTACCCGACATGACCGGCAAAGTGGCGAGGGCCATTTCAAGACTTGAGTACTTTACTGCCTTCATTTCCCCTCCACTGCTTCCATAGCTCTTGAGTCTCTATCCCCAGGGTATGCTGGGCTCAGCAAATACCTGACCAGAGGTGTGGGGGGGGGGGGGGGCTGACTTTAGTCACCTTGGGAATACTGTACTCATTCTTCTTGATCCGGAGGTAGGTCTCTTTCAGGCAAGAGGTCTCAAAAGGAGGTTTGCCCACTAGCAACGTGTACCTGGAAACACACAAGTGAGATGTAGTTCAAGACTCCTGGCCAAACTCAAAGAACTCATCTGAGCCACAGGACTGGGACATCCCTGGATAGTCACCAAGAAGTCCCCCAAAGACAAACTCCCCATCTGCTTGCTTAGCAGCCCCGGCAATGGCTGACATGAGCCGTTGGGAGGAGGCAAGAAAGCCCTGGATTCCAGCGAGGGACTGTTCTCTAGCTTGCAAGAGGACTTGGTTTACAGACTTCAAGGCTGCTAGCTGTCCAGCGAAGTGAGGGGGCTATTCACTCTTGCTGACGGGAGCTCAGCGTCCCATTCTGTATTAAGCCTTGTCATTTTCTATTTGGAAAAAAGCTCCGCTGCGATGAACTACAGAAGCCATTGCTCCAGTGCAAGTCTTTCTCTGGTACCCAGGCTAACATGAAAGCTCAGATCTGGCAAAGCCCCAGTCTTAGCCTGGCCCTTGGCTGGTCTGGAGATGAAGCTGGCATTCACCAAACCCACTGGCCAAACTCCTGGTTCAATTTTCCTTTCTTTTTTCTTTTTGGTTAGTTGTGGGGCTAAGGCACGGTCCTTGAGATTTTTTTTTTTTTTTTTTTTTTTTGCCAGTCCTGGGCTTGAGCTCAGGGCCTGAGCACTGTCCTTGGACTTTCTCAAGGCTAGAACTCTACCACTTGAGCCTCAGCACCACTTCCGGCTTTTTTTCTATATGTGGTACCGAGGAATCGAACCCGGGTCTTCATGCATGCTAGGCAAGCACTTTAACCACTAGGCCAAACTCCCGGCCCCGGTCCTTGAGATTTTTTTGCTCAAGGCTAGTGCTCTACCACTCGAGCCATTTCCAGCTTTTTCTGAGTACTTTTTGGAGATCAAGTATTTAGACTTTGCTGCCCCGGTTCAGTTCAAATGGCAATCCTCAGAATTCAGCCCCCTGAGCAGCTAGGATTACAGACATTGAGCCACCAACGCCTCCTGACTCATTCCCATCCATTCTCTTTACTATACAGAGGGAATCTTCTAGAGATGTCATTAAATTCTGATTCGAATCCAGAAAGACCAGGTGCCCTGGACGACCCGGAAGATGATGAGGAGGAGAGAGTCTGTGGCAGTGTTGGAGAGGCCTGGGCTTCCCTTTCCTGGACCTCCAGTCTGGCTGCAACAGAGTGACGAGTGAAAGACATGGAAATGAGGCTTTTGCTGGAAGCAGCCTCTCTTTAGGAGCCACCTTTCCACAAGGTAGAACGATCTCTAGGATAAGCTCAGCCCAATGCCAAGTGTTCAGGAACCCCACGGAGACCCAACAGGTCCTGAGTGGGGGTCCACTTACATGATGCAGCCAATGGACCACACGTCCACCTCGAAACTGTGCCCTTTCTTGCTCAGCACCTCCGGAGCTATGTAGTTTGGAGTCCCGCACAGAGTCTTCTTCCTCTCTCCATCATATTCTACTTTGGTTGCCAGGCCAAAGTCCCCTGGGATAGGAGGAGGAGGTAGGGTTACTGAGATGGCCGCCTGATGACTGTCACCTGTCATTGTAGATAGCTGGAACATCTACTCCTAGAGTCCTCTGTTCTCTGCATGCCACAGGAGCTGTCCAGGAATCTGCCCCCAGTGCTGGCCTCGGGACAGCTCCCCACTGATGCCACTCTACCAAGTTTCTAAAGGAAAGCTATCCAAGGAAAGCAGGAATATAAGACCAGGTGATAGGGGAAGGATTTGTCTAAATAATTAACATGTGAATGAAAACATCATAATGTAACTCACTATTCTATGAAATCAATGTTTTTGTCTTGTTTCTGGTGCTGTTCTAGGTCTTGAACTAAGGGCCTGGAAGCCTTTGTGCTCCCTAAGCCTTTGTGCTCCAAACAAAGTGGAGCCACAGCTCCACTTCTGGCTTTTTGATGTTTAATTGGAGATAAGAATCTTACATTCCTGCTTGAGCTGGCTTTGAACCATGATCCTCAGATCTCAGTCTCCTAAGTTGCCCAAATTCCAGGCATGAGCCACCAGCACCCAGCCTAAATTAATGTTTTTTTTTTAAGACTACGATTTGGCAAAGAAGTGGCTGAAGTGGTAGGGACTGTGGGAAACCAGAGGGAATCTGAAAGGGGCAGGACCGAATACAGAGCTTGCAATGAACCCTCAAAGGAATTTTTTTACAGAAGAAAACACAGGTCTAGACTTTCACCATTCTCTTCCTCCCTCTCCCCTGCCCATTTCCTGCTCCCACCTTCCTGGCTGGCTTGGCAGAGGGAGTGCTTTCCTAAGCTACCTACTTGCTGCCTCTGCCAGGTGCCTGAACTTAAAAGTTTACATTCCAGGGTCCGGGAGTTTGGCCCAGTAGTTAAAAGTGCTTGCCTAGCATACAGGAAGACCCAGGTTCGATTCTTTGGTACCACATACTTAGAAAAAGCTGGAAGTGGTGCTGAGGCTCAAGTAGTAAAGCTCTAGCCTTGAGAAAAATCCAAGGACAGTGCTCAGGCCCTGAGCTTAAGCCCAGGACTGGGGAAAAAAAAAAAGTTTACATTCCAGAAGGAGGTTAAGACCTGGCTAGTAGAAACTTCCTGAAGGAGGAGGTACAAGTGAACTCTCTAGTTTTCCAAGCTCCTGGAACCCAAAACCCAGAATGAATCTCCTTTTCTAGGGGCACCCATTCCCAAGTTAGGGTTGCTTTCCCAAGATACCCAGCGGTGCATCCAAGTCCCTGTCAATCAAAATTTCTCCGCAGCTGTCCAGCGTTTAAAGGGGCTCCAGCTGAGCTTTGCATCTGCCATCTCACCTATCTTCACTTCCAGATCCTCGTTCAAGAAGAGGTTGCCCAGCTTCAGGTCCCTGTGAATGACCCGGTTGCGGTGCAGGTACTGGCAGCCAAGGACGATCTGGCGCAGGTAGTAGCGAGCCTCGGGCTCAGTCAGTGCTTTCCTCCTCTTGTGTAGCTCCAGGAGGGACTGTGTGCAGGAGGGGTGGGGGACAAGGGAGTGCATTGAGGACCAGGAAGGGAAGGGAGGTAAATGAGGCCCAGGACGAAGCCCAGGCAGCCTTCTCTTCTTTCCTGATGGCCCCCAATGCTCTCAGCACCCCTCCCGGGCTTCCTCCCAGGAGCGGACCCCTTCCTTCCTGCGAGCCCCAGGCCTGGTTCCAATCATCTCCGCCCAGACTCAGAACCCAACCGCACTCAGAAATGATCTGGGCCCGGGTCAGCCCTGGTCCCGGACTCTCTGAGCAGCTCCTGGGCTCTAGCTACCTAGCATTTCTTTTCTTCTTTTTAAGTTTGGTCGATCATGGGGTTGAACTCTGGGCCTGGGCACGGTCCCAGAGCTCTTCAGCTCAAGGCTAGCGCTCTACCACCTTGAGCCATAGCGCCACTTCCGGTTTCCTGGCTGTTACTTGGAGATAGGAATCTCTCCGGCTTTCCTATCCAGGCTGGCTTCGAACCGCGATCCTTAGATCTCAGTCTCCTGAGAAGCTAGGATTCCCAGAGCCTTCCGGGTCCCGGCCCCCAGCACCGTCCGGAGGCCGCCGGCTTGCCCCAGCAGCAAAACCACCACCGTGTTTTTATTATTATCATTATTATTTTAGCCATCCGGGGCCCGCTCCGCTCCCGAGACCCCGTCCCCCCCCCAACCCCCGCCCCGGCCGGCTCACCCTGCGGCGGCAGAGCTCCAGGACCACGAACACGAAATCGCTGTCCTCGAAGAAGCCGTGGAAACCCACGACGTGCTGGTGGGCGAGGCTGCGGTGGATGGAGATCTCCATGGACATCTTCTCCTTCTGGTGCGGCTTGAGCAGCAGGGACTTGGGCACGATCTTGCCGGCGAACACCTCCTTCGTGTCGGCGTCCGAGATCTCGAAGCACTTGGCGAAGCCGCCTTTACCCAGGAACCGGCCCCGCATATAGCGCCGGCGGCTGCGCGGATCCACCAGCACCTCGGGGATCTCCTTGGCCGGCGGGGCGGCCGCGGCGACCCCGGCAGCGCCCACCGCGGGGACCCCGGCCTTCCCCGGCTCCGCGGGTGCCCGCGCCAGCTTCCCCGCCTTGGCCGCCGCACTCATGGTCCCGGAGCTTGCTGGGTGCAACCGTGCGGGCGGGATCGCGGCCGAGGCTCCGCCGGCTCTGCTCTGGCTCCGCTCCGGCTCGGCTCCGCTCCGGCTCCGCTCCGCCCGGAATTCAAACGCCGCGCTGGGAACGTTACTAGAAGCTGCGCGCCCCTGATTGGCCGCGGGGGATTTAAAATCCAAACCCGCCCGCCGCGCGGCATCATGGGAGCGCTCTGCGCAGCCGCCGTCGCCGCCTTTAAACCCCGGGCAGCTGGACCCGAGGCTTGATTGACACCGTACGCACGTGGGACGTCCCTGGGAACCGGATCCGGCGTGCGGAAGCGGAGCCCCTGACCCCGCCCCACCCTCCGATCCCCCTAACCCTCTCCCTCCCCCTGAACCTGTCTCCCCTCCCTCTACCCCCCTCCCCACCTCCGCCAGCCCTTCGCCTATTGGCCCGGCCCCTCCCCCAGGGGCTCAGGGTTTAGGACTCCACCTGAGCCGGAAAACTTTATTTCCCCGCCATCCAGACTAGAAACCTTAGGCACTGACACCAGCCAGCCTAGTAGGTAGCTTGGCAAGACGGCACCCATTGTCCGCTGTCTGTCTGCCAAGCCAACCTAAATAAACCCCAAAACCTAAGCAAAGCCAGGATGCCACCTACAGCTTCGTGACCAGTTCTCCAGCTCCTGGTACCCCAGGATGACAGCACCGAGGAACTTAAGGAAAGCCAAGGAACTGAGGTTACCCTGCAGAATCTGCCTGTAACCATTAGGCTTCCCAGCCAGGTGTCAGTCAGTGGCTCGCGCCTGTAATCCTAGATACTCAGGAGGCTGAGATCTGCGGATCAAGGTTCAAAGCCAGCCCAGGCAGGGAAGTCAGAGAAACTCTTACCTCCAATGAACCACCAGAAAACCGAGGGTGGTGCTGTGGCTCAAAGTGGTAGATACTACTAGTCCTGAGCCGAGAAGATCAGAGATAGTACCCAAGCCCAGAGTTCAAGCCCCAGGACCGACAAAAGAAAGAAAAAGAAAGTCGTTGCTTGGCTTGCTCTCCCAGGGCTAAACCTAGTAGATACTGAGGGTTTGGTTTGTGCCATGCCATTCTGGGTCTTGAACTGAGGACCTAGGGGCTGTTTCTAACCCACGCCTCCTCCCCCACTCCCAAGCCACTCCAACCTCCCCAAGACTGGCACTCTACCACTTGAGCCACAGCTCCACTTCTGGCTATTCTGTGATTAGTTGGAAATGAGTCTCCTGGGTTTTACTGTTAGGGCTGGCTTTGAACTGTGATCCTCACAAATGCTGTAAATGAATTCCAAAACCACTGGAGCCACAGCACCACATCTGGCTTTTTCTATGTATGTGGTACCAAGGAATCAAACCTGGGTCTTCATGCATGCTAGGCAGGCACTCTAACATTAGGCCCTTAAAAACTTTTTTTTGGAATGCATTTACAGCGTTTGAAAAAGTGACTACACAAATTCAGATTTATGGATCTTCCTGAGACCCATCTGAGGCAGAGGTGGGGCTGCCATCCAGCTGTTCACCTCACGGAATCCATGCTATATAAGCCACAGGTTCAGATAAGAATAAGGTACCGGGGCCAGGTATGGTGGCTCATGCCTGTAATCCTAGCTACTCAGGAGGCTGAGATCTGACGATCTCGTTCAAAGCTAGCCCAGGCAGGAAAGAATGTGAAACTCTTATCTCCAATTAACCTCTAGCAAATGAGAAATCAGGCTGTGGCTCAAGGGTAGGGCAGTAGCCTTGAGCTGAAAAACTCAGAGACAGCGCCCAGGCCCAAAATTCAAGCCCCATCACACACACACACACACACACACGCACACACACACACACACACACACACACACACACACACACGAATATGTCACAGGGGGTGGGGGAGCATGGCCTAGTGGTAGAGTGCTTGCCTAGCATGCAGGAAGCCTCAGTACCACACACACAGAAAAAGCCAGAAGTGGTGCTGTGGCTCAAATGTGTTAGCTCAAGTGTTAGCCTTGAGCAAAATGTGTCCAAGGACAGTGCCTAGGCCCTGAGTTCATGCCCCAGGACTGGCAGAAAAAGAAAAAAAGAAAGTCACATAGTGACTTTTACACATCCTGTAAACCCCATGGGACTAAAGGGGACCATAAGAAAGCAGTCCCATACAGAAAACACAACCAAACGGCTCCTTGTCAAACATTCACTTTGACTTAGCAATTTTCTCCCTTTTCCCCTTAATTCTTTTTTTTTTTTTTTTTTTTTTTTTTTTTTTTTTTACAGTCATGGGGCTTGAACTCTGGGCCTGAGCAATGTTCATAGGCTCTTCAACTCAAGGTTAGCACTCTACCACTTGAGCCACAGCACCACTTACAGTTTTCTGGCAGTTAATTAGAAATAAGAGTCTCATGGACTTTCATGCCCTGGTAGGCTTGAACCATGATCCTCCAATCTCAGCCTCTTGAGTAGCTAGGATTACAGGCATGCGTCACCAGTGCCTGGCTTGTCCCCTAATTCTGATCCAAATACCTCTTCAAGAGTTACCTTTAGAAGGAGCCTCCAAGAGGAAGAATAATGCAAGACTGGGCAGGGAGGAAGGGCAGGCAGGAGGGAGAGAAGAGTGAAGGCATGTGGGGAAAAGCAAGAAGCCTGAACAGGCATCTGATGGTTTTCCTGTCCTTGTCACCTTTACCACAAGCCCCTAGGCACCAGCTATGTGTATACACCCAATCCATAGACATTGCTATTTCATTTTCTAGTCTGTCAGGATGACACAAGCCTGGATCGATGAGAACCAAATCCAGGAGCTTGGTGGGGAGTCATACTGCGGAGGCTGAAAAGACAGACAAGTCAAAACAGGCCTGAACTGCACAGATATGCCTAATGGCCCTGTTCCCATGCAGCCTGAAGCCCAGTCTGGCCGTGGCCTTCTCTGCTCTGTGGTCCAATACATCCCAGTCAGTCCTCAGCCATTGGGAAAGGCCTCAGTCAAGGTCTTGCCCATCTGTATTCTTTTCTAGGGGTTTACAATTCCTTATAGAAATAATTGCCAATGGGGTCGGGAGTTTGGCCTACTAGTTAAAGTGCTTGCCTAGCATGCATGAAGACCCAGGTTCGATTCCTCAGTACCACATACATAGAAAAAAAGCCGGAAGTGGTGCTGAGGCTCAAGTGGTACAGCTCTAGTCTTGAGAAAGTCCAAGGACAGTGTTGAGGCCCTGAGCTCAAGCCCAGGACTGGCAAAAAAAAAAAATAGAAATAATTGCCAAGTGACAAAAGTGTCATGGAGATACAGTCCACCTGGCCTTGCCTAAGTTACACATTCACAACATTCACAACAGCTAACACACTCTCAAACAGTATGGCTACATAATGATAGCCTCCCTGACTGATCGCTGGACTGTTTTGTCTTCCCAGACCCACTCAGGAAGGGACTTTGCACCCCCATACCATTTAGGGAGCAGTAGATGAAAGAAAGGTCACCACCCAGATGGGGTTTGTCACAGTGATTGATCAAAAGGGTGCCACAAATCACTGAGTACTTGGGAGACTGCCTTAAAGTAGAAGGAAAACTAAGCACCAGTGGCTCATGCCTGTAATCTAGCTATCTGAAAATCATGGTTCCAAACCACCCTGGGAAGAAAAGTTCTCATCTCCAATTAACCACCAAAAAGCTGGAGGTGAAGGTATCAAATAGTGCCAGCTCTTGAACTCAAAGCCCAAGTACTGGTGTGAGTGTGGACATACACACAAAATAGAAGGAATGGCAGTCTCACATCTGTAATTCTAGCTAGCTATTCAGGAGGCTGAGATCCGAGATCGTGGTTCAAAGCCAGCCTGGACAGGAAAATCCCATAAGACTTTCATCTCTAATACTATCAGAAAACTGGAAGTGGAGTTGCCCTCAAAATGGAAGAGTTCTAGCCATGACCAAAAGAGCTCAGAGACAGTACCCAGGCTTTGAGTTCAAGCCCCATGACCTATCATAGAAAAAAATTAAAAAGCCAGTGGCTCATTGCCTGTAATCCTAACTGTTCAGCAGGCTGAGATGTGATGATCATGGTTTGAAGACAGTCTGGGCAGAAAAGTCCCTGCAACACTCTCGCCTCCAATTAATTACTCAAAAATTGATTTGGTGCTGTTGCTCAAGTGGTAGAGGGTAAGCCTTGAGCATAAAAAGGCTCAGGGATCCTAAGTTCAAGCCCCAGGACAGGAAGAAGAAGAAGAAGAAGAAGAAGAAGAAGAAGAAGAAGGAGGAGGAGGAGGAGGAGGAGGAGGAGGAGGAGGAGGAGGAGGAGGAGGAGGAGGAGAGGAAGAGGAAGAGAAGGAGCAGGAGGAGGAGGAGGAGGAAGGAGGAGGAGGAGCAGAAGGAGGAGGAGGAGGAAGAGGGGGAGGAGGAGGAGGGGGAGGAAGAGAAGGCGGAGGAAGGAGGAGGAGGAGGAAGGAGAGGAAGAAGAAGAAAGCTGGGTGCAGTGGCTCATGCCTGTAATCCTAGCTACTCAGGAGGCTGAGATCTGAGAATCAAGGTACAAAGCCAGCCCGGGCAAAAAAGGACCTGAGACTCTTCTCTCCAATTAAACTCTAAAAAATTGGAAGTGGGGCTTGGTTCAAGAGTAGGGTGGTAAGGTGGTAACCTTGAGCAGAAGAGCTCAGGGACAGCGCCCAGGCCTAGTTCAAGCCCTATGACTCACAAAAAGGAGGAGGAGGAGGAGGAGGAGGAGGAGGAGGAGGAGGAGGAGGAGGAGGAGGAAAAGGAGGAAAGAAAGAAAAAGAAGAGTGATTACTTACATCCTAGCTTCTCATGAGGCTGAGATATAAGTATCCCAGTTCAAAGTCCTCCCAGACAGGAAAGTCTGAGAGATTATTATCTCTAATTAAGCACCAAAATAAAACTGGAAGTGGAGCTATGGCTCAAGTTGTAGAGTGCTAGCCTGGGGGTGCAGGGCCAGGGAGAAGAGCTCAGGAACAATGCCAAAGATTTGAGTTAAAAATTCGGGACAGGCATTAAAAACAATAAATTAAAAAACAAAAGTAGAAGGGGAAATAAAGTCCTCTCTTTAAGGATGAAACATGAGCACAGAACCATGTCCTCAGGTTCAGAGAGGAAGTCCACTCACTGTAGGAGATAAAAAGGCCTCCTGGGCCAGGAGTTTGGCCTAGTGGTAGAGTGCTTGCCTAGCATGCACGAAGACCCAGATTGGACTCCTTGGTACCACATACTTAGAAAAAGCCAAAAGTGGTGCTGAGGCTTAAGGGGTGGAGTTCTAGCCTTGAGAAAGTTCAAGGACAGTCCTCAGGCCCTGAGCTTAAGCCCAGGACTGGCAAAAAAAAAAAAAAAAAAAAAAAAAAAAGAATACAAAGCATCTCTGGTAGGACTCCCTTTCTCACCATGACAAGTTATGACAAAGCCGTGTGCAGGAAGCTTATACCTGTGTTCCTGGCTATTCAGGAGGCTTAGATCTGAGGATCTTGGTTCAAAGCTGGCCTGAGCAGTAAGACTTAACAGGAGTCCCGAGCAGCAGGAGACTCTTATCTCCAATTAACTAGAAAAAAAAAAAAAAGATGGAAGTGGAGCTGTGGCTAAGTGGTAGAGAATTAGCCTTGAGTAAAAACACTAAGGCCTTAGATTCAAGCCCCTGTACTGGCACACATGCACATGCATGCATGTACACATACTTATTACTTAGTGTTTTCTAAGCATCAAGAACTGTCCTTAATAGTCTTGTTAGATTGTTATTTAGGAATTTTTGTGTTTGCTTGGCTTACTTGCTCTGCAGGCACTCTAACCACTTGAGCCATGTCTCCATCTCAGTATTTTGCCAGTTAAATGGAGATGGAGTCTCATGGATACTTTTCTGCTCTGGCTGGCTTCAAACCAAGATCCTCTAGATCTCTGTTTCCTAGATAGCTAGCAGCAACTGGCAGTGTGTGTGTGCGTGCGTGTGTGTGTGTGTGTGTGTGTGTGTGTTAATGCTGCAGTTTGAATTCAGAGCCTTGTGTATGCTAAGCAGGTGTAATTCCCCTCACCCATAAGTGATTATATCTTTTGAGATCCTCCACCTTTGCCTCTTTAAAAGCTAAGATTCTAGGTACACACCACCTATTTTTTTTTTTTTTTTTGCCAGTCCTGGGCTTGAGCTCAAGACCTGAGCACTGTCCTTGGACTTTCTCAAAGCTAGAGCTGTACCACTTGAGCCTCAGCACCACTTCTGGCTTTTTTCTACATGTGGTACCGAGGAATTGAACCTGGATCTTCATTGAGCATGCTAGGCAAGCACTTTAACCACTAGGTCAAACTCCCGGCCCCACACCACCTTTTTTGTCTACATTCATTCAGGTGGATTTCTGTCACTTGCAACAAACCATCCTAACTAAATTTTCCTCTAGCACACATTCTTCTAAACAAGGTATAAAACTTAAGACATCATGCAATACCAGCAGAGAGTACCTGCAGAAAGTAGTCTCCCTTCTCAGACCACAGCTGTAGCCACAGAACAACAGGGACATGTGTCAAAAGGGACAATGTCCTTCCTGCCTAGAGAAGATACTGTTGAACAATTTACCCAATATCTGCTCCCAACCTTTTCCTTGACTGCCTGGCAAAGCAAAATAGCCACTTCCTCAGCTTGCGGTGCAGTTAGAGCTGGTCAGATAGACAATTTGGGGCAATAACAAGGATTACAACATGGAAGATTCCAGAAGACTGTTAACAGCATGGGTTCTAGAGCCAGAATGCCCAGATTCACTCACTGTAGCTGTACAGATTTTACAAATCACCTGTCCTTGAGGATAATGCCCATCTAGGTCCTGGGGCTTAAATTCAGGGCTGAGACTGAGCTGTTTTTGCTCAAGGCTGATGCTCTATCACTTGAGCCACAACTCCACTTCTGGTCTTTTTGGTGTTTAATCAGCGAAAATGAGTCTTCAGGCCCTCAGATCCCAACTTCCTGAGTAGCAGAATTAGAGGTGTGAGTCACTGGTGCCCAGCTTTAAAGGACTTTTTAATGTTGCTTCTGGATCTCGAACTCAGGACCTTGAGTATTTTCTTAGCTTTTTGTTTTTTAAATCAGTTATGGGGCCTGAACTCAGGGCCTGAGTGCTGTTCCTGAGCCTCTCAAGAAGTTTCCTGAGTGCTCAAGGCTGGCACTCTACCATTTCACCCACTGCACCACTTCTGGTTTTCTAGATGTTAACTGGAGGTAACACGGGAACTTTGATCCTCATATTTCAGCCTCCTGAGGAGCTAGCCTCTGGCACCCAGCTCCATAGCTTCTTTATTCAAGGCTGGCACTCTATTACTTGAGCCACAACTCCACTTCTGGTTTTTTCCTGGTTTATTGGAGATAAAGAGTCTCATAGACTTTCCCACCTGGAATGACTTTGAACCATGTTCCTCAGATGTCAGCCTTCTGAATCAGCATTTATTTTAAAAGCCTAAAACATAATGTGTGCTTTTTGTTCACCACTCACATGGATAGATATTAAATGTGCCACGCTTACTTTTTGCAACACAAATTGGAGAGGAATCTCTTAGACAAGTCCTGGAAGATTTTTATAGTCTTTTTTTTTTTTTTTTTTTTCCTTGGTGGATCATGGGGCTTGAACTCAGCCTGGGTGCTGTCCCTGAGCTCTTCAGCTCAAGGCTATGGCCCTACCCTTGAGCCAAGCCCCACTTCCCATTTTCTAGAGGTTAATTGGAGATAAGAGTCTCAGGTCCTTTTTTGCCCGGGGCTGGCTTTGAACCTTGATCCTCAGATCTCAGCCTCCTGAGTAGCTAGGATTACAGGCAGGAGCCACCATGCCCGGTTCTGAGTTGCTGGAAGAAGCACTGCCCCGAGCATATTCAGTACACCAGGAGGCTGGGAAGTGCCTAAGGCACAGCAGCTGCTGGATTTCAGACCTTCAAGCTGGTGGTTCAGCCCAGTTGGCTTATAGCACTGAACCTACTGTGCTTCTCAGCCTCTCCCTGCTCAACCTGGGAATCAAGGCAGAACCAGAGCCTTGTGCCATCAGATGGTGGAGATGGTATGAACAGGTGTGTCCAGGAGACAATTTTAAGGGTTCATTGAGCACAAATGTAACTGGGCTCCAGGATAAACATTATTCTCTGAATTGTGGGGGACTGGGCACAAAGATGGGGCAGGCAGGGGGAGCAATGCTAGGATAGATGACATGTGGTCATAAAGGTCTTATTTATTTATGTGTTTAGTGCCAGTATTAGGGCTTGAACTCAGGGCTTCTCTCTCCCTTGGCTTTTTTCCTGCTCAAGGTTAGGGCTCTACCACTTGAGTCACACTTCCCCTTGTGAATTTTGCTTGTTCATTGGAGATGCGTCTCTTGGATCTCAATCTTCTCAGTAGCTTGGAATATAGGCAGGAGCTACAGTGCCTGGCCCTGTCTTCCATTTTATAAGACAAACTCCTTGAGGGAGAGTGGAGGGAGGGACTATGTGACTTGATCCACATGGGAGACCGGAACCTGGGACTTTGCAGAGGCCAGTCAGGGGGGACGGAGGTACCCCTGTTCTAGTGAAAGCCAAAGGCCCTGGAGCAAGCAGGATGCTACAACAAACACCTTTTATTAACCACATTGCCCGCTGAAGTCCCTTGGGAAAGGAACAGCACTATTTGACGTGGACCTGCACTTCTGACTTGGACCTCGAAACTACAAACACTTTTCCTCGTGATTAAGAGCAATTATGGCTACTGCCAAATGGGAGCAGATGGGAAGCTGCACTGAGTGGGAGTGCGGGTTTAGGGTGCGTGGGGAGACTGTGCAGCTCTGGAGGCCCCTCCCTTGCAGCAGCATTGATGTCCTGAATGTGCAGGCTGTGGGGCTGGGGACAGTTTCGACTTCCAAACTGTGGTACACAGCCACCATTGGTAGGTCAGGTGTGTGTCTCACATGACAACAGCTCTTCCAGATGTGCTCAGAGAATTCTTCAGTACTTAGAGCCTTGTATGATTGGAAAGGCTAACTTAAAAAAAAAGAAAGAAAGGTAGATGGATGATGGCAATGATATAATTGCTCCTACGGACGCTGACTGGTCACTTCGTTCCCCAAGTTTATCTTAGAGCTCACGCGAATTCAAGGCAAGAGCAGACACTAGACTTGCGTCAGTGGCAAAAACTTCTGGTAGTAGCTCTTGGTGACATCAATCATCAGCTCCTGAGTGCATTCTGGGAGCTCCCCTGAGAAGAGTCCTGAAAGACAGAGAGACCTACATCAGCCACGAGAGCAAGCAAGGAGGGCTGCAGTGCTAACCTCGGGTCCATCTACACCTGGAGCTCTTTTCTCTTCCTATAGTATCTACCTGCTAGGTTAAGACGGACAGAATAGTCCACGGGGCCAAGAGCAGTGGCTACTGCCTTCATCTCAAGATGTTTGGGAGGCCAGTGATCAAGGAGATCCTAGTTCTAGGTCAGCCTGGACAAGAGGTGAGACCCCGCCCCCACCTCAACCAACTAGCAAGGCATGGTGACACAGGCCTGGAATCCCAGCTGCACAGGAGGCAGGATCACGTAAGAAGGTTCTTTCTTTTTTTGTTGTCGGTCATGGGGCTTGAACCACGATTCTCAGAGCTCAGCCTCCTGAGGAGCAAGGATGACAGGTGTGAGCCACCAGCGCCGAGCAGAAGGTTTTTCTTTAAGGATCTGGCTTAAGGATGCAGGGTGGGGGTAGGTGGAGGAAGAAATTCTGGAGGCACAGGGTAAAAGTAGTGATCCAGGAGATTAAATTGAGACTGAACTGCGTGCGATGGCACAGACAGCTTTACAGCAAGCAGAAAGAGGTGACGCTCCAAATTTACTCAAACGAAGATGAGTCAACTTTTAAAAAGCAGTTCTGTGAGGGCAGAATAAAGCAGGGAGTTTGAAGTGTCAAGATTTCTGTGTAGCTGACATGGCACAGGTCTATGTCATCTATGATGACAAGCTTTGATTTGTCACAGCATTTCAGCCTGGCTGAAATGACCTAGATCCTTTCTCATGGGTTCCCTCTCCTTTGTTTCACACTGAAGTATCATCTGTAGAGATCCAAAATGTGCCAGTGTCCTGGACCCTGTGTCTGTATCAGAAGACAGAGACTGTGAAACTGCATTCAGATGACTGGCACGCTCTGTGAAATGGCACTGAAGAAACTTTACAGGTTACCTGGGAGCCTGGATACTATGGGCCTCCCAGCCAGCCTCTGTTTCCTCATCTGCACTATGGTTGCACACAGCTTCACCAGAGTTTCATTCCACCAGTGTTCATTATTCAGATTTGACATACCCAGCAGTGCTGCCCTGTCTCCTGCCACTAATGACCAGAAGAAGCTGATAATAAGGAACTCGTGAGCCACTGGCTCCCGGCTGTAATCCTAGCTATTCGGGAGGCAGAGATCTGAGGATCGCAGTTTGAAGCTAGAATGGGGAAGGAAAGTCTGTGAGACTCTCATCTCTGATTAATAAGATAAAAGAAAAAAGCCAGAAGTGGAGGTGTGGCTCAAGTGGTAGAGTTCCAGCCTTGACTGAAAACACTAAGGTACAGTTTCCAGATTCAAGTCCTGATGCCAGCACGCATGCTTACTTCAGACTGGATACATGTCTGGCAATTACTTAAAACAACTGCTGGGGCTGTTCTGAACCATTACTTGCTAAGAACTTGCTTGTGATCCCAATATGGGGAGAACCACAAAATAAAAGCATCCCTTCCTCCGTCAGTAAAACCATATGCAAGAGACAACAGAATGGCCAACTGACTCCCTGAAGAATCTATACATCTTAGAATGATGAGATGTTTAAGTGAACAAACAACGAGCCAGGCTCACACATGTAATCCTAGCTACGGGAGAGGCTGAGATCAGAGGTTTAAAGCCAACTTGGGAAGAAAAGCTCATGAGATTCATCTCCAATGAACCATCAAAAAGCCAAGAGTGGAGCTGTGGCTCGAGTAGTAGAGCACAGCCTTGAGCTAAAGTTCAGTGACAGTGCACAGGCCCTGGGATCAAGCCTCAGCATCTGCACAAAAACAAAAAAGAAAGCAAAACAATGCCCCTAGTCTCCCTCTTCCTGTCAGGCTCCATCTGGGAATTTACGATGTGTCTTGTAGATGTAACATGTCAACTGTGTAAAATAACTAGGAGGAAAAAGACAGGTCTGGGTGCGGCTGGGCCTTTCCTATCACTTTTCTGTGTTTTCTGTTTTCTGGGATGAGCATCCATGACTTTCTGACTTAGAACTCAGCTCATAAGGGGCTCCACCCAGGGGACCCTCTAGGGCTCCACCTAAGTCCTCCTGTCAGCACAGGATGAGGTCACACACTTGATCGATTCTCCCAATTTAGGGATTTCTGCCTGTCCTGGAGGTATAAATTCAAATGTGCAACCAAGGTGAGAAAGCAGCATGAATTCTCTAAAGACAACTTGTCTTTTTCTTTTTCGTTTCTTTTCCTTTTTTCTTTCTTTCTTTTTTTTTTTGTCCATTGTGGGACTTGAACTCTGGGTGTTGTCCCTACACTTTTCAGCTCAAGGCTACCACCCTACCTCTTGAGCCACAGAACCATTTCCTGTAGTCTGATGGTTCATTGGAGATAAGAGTCTTACGGACTTTAGTGCCCAGGCTGGCTTTGAACCAAGTCCTCAGATCTCAGCTTTCTGAGTAGCTAGGATGAGAGGTGTGAGCCAACATGCCCAGCTCTTTTTTTTCTAGTCCTGGGGCTTGAACTCAGGGCCTGAGCACTGTCCTGGGGCTATCTCAAGGTTAGTGCTCTACCACTTGAGCCACAGCATCATTTCCAGCTTTGTGAATGTGGTACTGAGGAATCAAATCTAGGGCTTCGTGCATGCTAGGCAAGCACTCTACCACTAGGTCACACTTGCAGCTCCATACTTGTCCCACCAGAGGCCAGACCAGCAAGAGGTGCTTCTTCCTGCTTGCTGGGCGGACTGGTTCTGCATCAAACTTTTCTTTTTAATTTAATTAATTTTTTATTTATTTATTTTTGCATAAAACTTTCTAAAATTATTCTTTATTTATTTGCATCAAACTTTTCTTGAAGGAAAGGCCTCTTGGGGTTTTTTGAAGATCTTTGCTGTGGGGAGCTGGCAAGACTTTCTCTCTAGCTATGTCATTTTAGTTTTACTTTCCTCTTAGTAAGTTTTGTTTTTGTTTTTGTTTTTGTTTTGTGGGTCATGGGGCTTGAATTCTGGGTCTGGGCACTGTCCCTGGGCTCTACAGATCAAGGCTACTGCCCTACCCCTGGGCCTGGGTACTGTCTGGAGTTCTGCAGCTCAAGGCTACAGCCCTACCCACTTCTGGTTTTCTAGTGATTAAATTGGCAATAAGAGTTACAAAGTCTTTAGATCTTTACTGCCTGTGCTGGCTTGGAATAGAGATCCTCAGATCTCAGCCTCCTGAGTAGCTCAGATTACAGGCATGAGCCACCATGCCTGGTAAGTTCTTTATTTTCTTGAGAAGCCAGTTATACATTTAAAAATCTTAAGTTCATGATGAGAGATAGGAGTTACATACATGACTTTTGCAATAGGAAATTAAATGTTCTAAGAAGGCTGAAATAAAAGCAACCAAGCGAAGGTTACCTGGGCATCCTGAGAAGACAGTGAAGGGTGGGACCACGGTTTCTGGAGGCAATACTGTGTTGTCAAGAATTTTGCAGCAGTCTTTCAACACACAACGGCGCCCCTGAAATCCAAGTCTTATTAATAGGAAACACATCAGGACTGGAAGGGGAGGTTTTCTCTTGTGCAAGCTCTTCCTTATTTTTCTCCATTTTAGATATATTACAGCATAGCCAGGGACAGTGACGAGAGGCTGAGCCTCAATTACCTGCTTTGGGCGGAATCTGAAGAAGCTGAGAGGAGAGTGTGACATGTGCACCCACATGCACACCAGTGCATTTTGGGGGGAGGGTTTGTATACTAGGGATAGTACTCATCTGGTTTACTCATCTATTTTGCTCCTGTTCCTTCTAGCCACAGAATCTCTACTTTCTTTGGGAACTACCTCAGTCTAAACCCCAGCCCACTTGCTACCTACTGCCCTACCCCTCCCCCCCCCCAATAAATCTGAGCCTGATCACGATGACTGCTTTAGAAACTGGTCTATGAGTCAACTGAGTCTCATGAACCACAGGTATGGGTCTAGCTGGGACAACTGGGAGAGGCAGCATCTTTTTTTTTTTTGCCAGTCCTGGGCTTGAGTCCAGGGCCTGAGCACTGTCCTTGGACTTTCTCAAGGCTAGAACTCTACCACTTGAGCCTCAGCACCACTTCCGGCTTTTTCTATATATGTGGTACCTAGGAATCGAACCCAGGTCTTTGTGCATGCTAGGCAAGCACTTTAACCACTAGGTCAAATTCCCGGCCCCGAGAGGCAGCATCTTTCCTGGGACTTCCAGAGGACAGGAAGTTCCTGGAGCAGCCATATTCCCTCCTCCCAGGACAGTCAGACCCCAGATGAAAGAACAGGGATGAAGACTCATTCTTGTGATCCCTGGAGCCTGCTGAGCATGAAATCAGGTTCTACCTCTGGCTCTGCATTCCATCATGTTGTACATTATCTACTCTTCCTCAACACCCTCTGAAAGCTAGCCCCTTCCTTTTCTCCCTTCTATTCTGGGATCAAACAATCTGTCTACATACACACTAAGGGATTCCTCTGAGCTATCTGCACAATGAGAAGTAAATGATGGAAGGAAAGAAGCTTAATACAGGGAAGAAAATGCGCCCATTATCACGACAGTGGAATGGTCTTCCCTGAGCTGGGATTAGCCACTGCTGTCCACCTTTGCTGTGCCCTGCTGGTTCCAGGAACATGAACTGCAGCCAGTTTTGATACTTTAGAGTCTGAGTCATATACAGAGTGAGAGAGCTGGCTTGCATTCATGGGGCAACCATGGAAGAAACATGAGCTTGATTTGGGCTTTATATAGCTGAAATATAGGAAGCATTTTCCCTAAACAATAGGCAGATCAGCTCATTCTCACCTAGTAGTTCTGAGAAACCCCAGCAGAAATCAGGCTCTTGCCGGGCACCGGCGGCTCATGCCTGTCATCCTAGCTACTCAGGAGGCTGAGATCGGAGGATCAGGGTTCAAAGCCAGTCCGGGCACTAAAGACCATGAGACTCTCATCTCCAATTAACCACCAGAAAAAAACCGGAAGTGGCGCTGTGGCTCAAGTGGTAGAGTGATAGTCTTGAGTTGAAGAGCTCAGGGACAGTACTCAGGCCCCATGATAGACAAAAAAGAAGAAATCAGTCTCTTTGCCTAGGAACAGCAATAAATCCAAGCTGTGGCTGGATGGAAAATATGGAGGCCTATACACCTAAGCAGCAGAACCCTGTGGGTGTCATGATGGATGTATATAGGCCCTATACTACTCTGACAGGATGGCCACTGGTGACTCTAACACTCACCTGCCAATCCCTTCCCTGCAATGCTTAAGCTCCTCTCATTAAAAAAAAATATTATTAATTATTATTATTATTTTTTTTACCAGTCCTGGCCTTTGAACTCAGGGCCTGGGCACTGTCCTTGAGCTTCTTATGCTCAAGGCTAGCACTCTACCACTTTAGCCATAGTGCCACTTCCAGCTTGTTCTGTTTATATAGTACTGAGGAATCGAATTCAGGGCTTCATGCATGCCAGGCAAGCACTCTACCACTAAGCCACCTTCCCAGCCCCAAAATCTTCTCATTTACTGTGTCAACGTGAACTTGGTCCTCAGACCCACCTCCACGCGACTGTACACTTTCTGAAGAAGACAACATGGAGCTACTCACAAGTGTGGAGATTAAATCCTGCCTCTACTCTTCATTAGCTTTTGCAAGTGCGCTGCCACTTGAGCTACAGGGCCATTTCTGGCATTTTCTGAGTAATTCATTGTAGCTTTCCGGCCTGGGCTGGCTTCAAAACGAGATCCATAGATCTCAGATCCTCGGTGTAGTTAGGATCGCAGGGGTGAGTCACTGGCACCTGGCTCTTCTCTAGCTTTGTCAAGTCCACCCACATCTACAGTCTCAGTCTTCTCATCTGCAATCAGGGACAATGTGAGAGGACCAAATGCCTTGGCATGGCTGTATTGATTAAATCAAGTCACCGAAGGAAAAAGCATAACATATGGAAGAAAAACTAGCCATTTTATATATTTCATTTTTTTTATAGTCAGTCTTAGGGCTTGAACTCAGGGCCTGGACCTGTTGCAACTTTTTTACTCAACGCTTACACCCTACAACTTGAGTCGTAGCTCCATTTCCAGCTGTCTAGTGGTTAACTGAAGATAAGAGTCTTTCTTCCAGGCACCAGCAGCTCACTCCTGTAATCCTAGCCTCTCAGGATATTGAGATCCCAGGATCATGGTTCAAAGTCAACCCAGGCAAGAAAGTCTGTGAGACTCTTATCACCAATGAACCACCCAAAAACTGGAAGTGGCACAAAGTGGTAGATTGCTAGTCTTGAGCAATCTAGACAGTGCCCAGGCCCTGAGTTCAATCCTAAAAAACAAACAACAAAATAAAACAATCTCACAGACTGTCCTGCACAAACTGACTTTGAACTGGGATCCTGTGACCCTCAGATCTTAGCCTCCCAGGTAGTTAGCATCTGGCTGTCATTATAATTAACATGGAGAAAACACTAAACACTACAACCTCAGGAGGCTAGATAGTAGTCCTGTCCTGTCTGCCCCGGAAGTGGGCCAGCTGACTACGGCATGGAGTGGAGGGGAATAAGGCAGCTTAGGTAGCCAAGTCATCATACTCACTATCACACAGTTCTTGCCCACGTGAACATAAGAACCAATCTGAGCGGCGTTGACCACACAGTCTTCCTCAATAAAGACATGGTCTCCGATATGTAAAGGAAAGAATGCAACACTGGAGAAGAAGAAGATGACAATGAAAGGTCAAGGTAATGAGCTTTGGGAGAAGGATTCTAAAAGTACAGATTATAATTTCAACAAACAAGATCATAGGCTACAATTTCCAGGACCCACTATCCTTCAGCTTTATTCATTCATCATATTTACTGTGTGCCTACTAAGTGCCAGAGTCTATGTAAGAGATACGCTGTCCCAGAGAAGTAGAGTCAAGAGAAAACAAAAGCAAAAACAAAGATGCTGGGGGCTGGGAATGTGGCCTAGTGGTAGATTCTTCAATACCTCATAAACAGAAAAAGCTGGAAGCAGTGCTGTGGCTCAAGTGGTAGAGCACTAGACGTGAGCAGAAAAGTTTAGGGATAGCCCTGGGAAAAGAGAGAGAGGGAAGAGAGAAGGGAGGGAGGACAAGGGGATAAGCATGGAAGGGAGCGGGGGTGGGGGGAGACAGAGGGAAAGAGAGAGACGAGAGAGAGGCAGACAAATGCAGAGACTGCAATCTCCCAGTTTCCTCCAATGTCATCGATCAGGTTCTGCGTTCAGACTTACTTTTATTAATTAATTAATTTTTTTGTGGGTCATGGGGCTTGAACTCGGCCTAGAAACCCTGAGCTCTTGAGCTCAAGGCTTACTGCCCTACCCTTGAGCCAAGCCCTATTTCCCGTTTTCTAAAGGTTACTTGGAGATAAAGAGTCTCAGGTCCTTTTGTGCCCACCTGGCTTTGAACCTCGATCCTCAGATCTCAGCCTCCTGAGTAACTAGGATTATAGGCGTGAGCCACCAGGCCTGCTCGGCTGTGCTCAGACTTATTACATCACATTTTAGGTCTTTGGACTAGAATTCACATAAAGAAGGCATTTGCTCACTGGGTCTCTCTTGTTTTCATTGGATAAAACATTTATTCTAGGGGCCGGGAGTTTGGCTCAGTGGCAGAGTGCTTTCCTAGCATGCACGAAGAGCCAGGTTCAATTTCTCCGTACCACATACATACAAAAAAGCCAGAAATGGTGGTGTGGCTCAAGTGGTAGCGCACTAGCCTTGAGAATGCCCAAGTTCAGCCCAAGGCCCTGAGATCAAGCCCCAGCACTGGCAACAAAAATAAAATAAAAAAAATAAAATAAATTTCCATGACTCAAGATTCACTTCCATCTTTGTTATTAATCTAGTTGTATTTTTAGTTTCTGTTCCTTGTGCAACAATGGGTTCTTTGGTGGAATCATACTCTATAATAATACTGATATTTCTGTTTTATCATTTTGAGTCAGGTACTTGCTATGTAGCTCATACTCACCTTGAACTTGTTCTCCTGCTGCCTCAGCCTCCTGAATGCTAGAATTATAGGCATGTGCTACCATGCCTGGAGATAGTGTTGTATTTTTAAATTAAAAATTATCCTTTTTCTTTTTTTTTTTTTGCCCATCCTGGGGCTTGAACTCAGTGTTAGGGCACTGTCCTTGAGCTTTCTCAAAGATAGCACTCTGCCATTTGAGCCACAGCACAATTCTGGCTTTTCCTGTGTATATGGTATCAAGGAATTGAACGCAGAGCTTCATGCATGCTAGGCAAGCACTCTACCACTAGGCCATACTCCTGGCCCCTCTCTTTTTCCTTTTTAAATGTCAATCTTGGAGCTAGAACTCAGGGCCATGGCCACTGTCCCTGATCGTTTAGCTCAAGGCTAGAGCTCTACCACTTCCAGCTATCTGGTAGTTAATTGGACTTTAAACTCTGATCCTCAGATCTCAACCTCTTAAATAGCTAGGATTATAAGGGTGAGCCACTGGTGCTTGGCTCCTTTTCATACTCAACACAAGGATGCCTAGGTGTGATCAATCAAATTTCATTGCTCTGGACAGCTTGGGCAGACTCAGGCTACCGGCATCCGCCAGAGTACAATAACCACCATCAGAGCTGTGTCCTTTATGCTGAACTTTTACTCAAGCCTCAGATAATGGGATGGACCTGCTCAGTGCATAACTCAACCTTTCTACAGGGCTGCCAGCAGCAGCACTGGCCCAGGACAGGAAGGAGGCTATGGAATTACATACCCTTTGCTGAACTTCTTGAACGGTGGCCTGATGACACTTCGACTTTTCACAACGCAGTGGCGTCCAACCCTTACATTCGCCAGATCTCCTCGGATAATGCAGTCATTCATTATGATGGTCTACAAAACAAAGCAGATATTCAAAATCACCAGCACAGCTGAGAGCATGACAAAGTGAAGTACAACAGGACATTGATTGATGGTTATCTTACAGCCTACTGTATCAAATGTTCAGCCCTCCACACTGCCTGCAGACTACCACTGGAGATGGTGCCAGCATATCACAAACTTGTGTGTTCATGTGTATGTTTAGTACTGTGGTCTGAGGCCAGGCCTAGGGCATTCCAGTCAAGAACTCTACTACTTGAGCCATGCCTTTGACTCACTGAATGAACACTTGTTTATTGAGAATTACTACAGCAGACTTACTTTAGATGGCTTTGTTGATTCATTCAGGTCTATCTGCATGCCCAGTGCACTGGGGTGCTCTCCCAGTCACTGTTCTGGCAGATCCCACTTTTCCACATCTCCCTAAACTACTGACTCTCTCAATCTGTATGCTCCCACCAATGGATCTACTAAAATTCTGGTTCATCACCTAGCTTTGGGACACAGATTGCCTGCTCTACTGCAGGTTTCTCTAGAGACTGCCTGGAGGGCTTCAGTAACTCATCTTGAAATCTAGGGACATGAGTGCCCTACACTTGGCATTCACAAAATGTCTACTGAAAAGAAAATGAGGTTAAAAGAAAATGAGCCTGGCATTGGCAGCTAAAGCCTGTAATCAGAAGGCTGAGATCTAAAGATCATGATTTAAAGCCAGCATGATTAGGAAACTCTGTGAGACTCTTATCCAGTTAATCATCACCAAAAAAAAAAAAAAAAAAAGGTGCAAGTACAGCTGTGGCTCAAAGAGTAGAGTGCTAGCACTGAGCACAAAAGCTCAGGGACTGTGCCTGGGCGCTAGTTCAACCCTTAGGACCAGTATTTAAAAAAAAGAAAAAAAAAAAAAGCCAGGTGCAGTGGCTCATGCCTGTAATCCTAGCTACTCAGGAGGCTGAGATCTGACGATCTAAAGTTCTAAGGCAGCCTGAGAAAGAAAGTCCATGAGACTCTTATCTCCAATTAACCACCAAAAGGCTGAAAGTAAAACTATGACTCAAACGGTAGAGCTCTAGCCTTGAGCAAAAAATCTCAAAGACAGCACTCAGACTCTGAGTTCAAGCTTAGGGCTGGCACATGCACATGTGTGTGCACAGAAACCCGCCCCCCCCCACACATACACGGCAAGGAAGAGATGGAATAGACTGAAGACTGAGGAGAGGAGGGAAGAACTGAGAATTATTCCTTAATGGATGTTGAGTTTCTATGCAGGATAATGAAGTTTTAGAAAGAAGTTACATTGAATATAAAATATTGTGATGACTATTATATTTTGTGAGTCGTGGGGCTTGAACTCAGGGCCTAGGCACTGTTCCTAAGCTCTTTTGTTCAAGTCTAGCACTCTACCATTTTGAATCACAGCTCCACTTCCAGTTTTCTACTGGTTAACTGGAGTTAAGAGTCTCATGAGCTTTCCTGCCCTGGATGGCTTTGAACCATGATTCTCAGATCTCAGCCCCCTGAGGAGCTTAGCTTACAGATATGAGCCAACAGTGCCCAACGTGTGACTATTATTAATGGGGTTTACTTGTATATTCTGAAATGGTTAGAGCTATGGGTGTAGCACTTTTGCTATGGCAACTACATTACACATATTTCATCACCAGAAAACAAGTCTTCCCTACAATTATAAACCTTAGAGTGAGCTGAGGGATTTTAAAAATTCTTCTTCTGTTTATTGATGAGAAAGACAGAGTTAACGGAAATTTGTAATTTAATACAGAAATGGTAGGTCTGAACAACTTCTGCATAATATTTCTTCTTGTTTTCAGTGGTACTGGAACTCAAAATCAGGGCCTCACACTTACCAGGCTACTATTCTACTACCACAAACACTATTTCTTCCCTATTAAATTCTCCTACTACACCATACAGGCTTCCTGCATGCTAGGCAAGCACTCTACCAATATGTCACACTCTGAATTCCCATAATGACATCTTATCTACCCAGCTAATGTGATGATTAGTGAAAAGCAAGCAGAATTTTGAGTCTTGAAGCTGACTTTGTCCCTTACCTTGCCATTGAGAACAATGTTCTGGCTTCCACACAACACTGACTGGCGACTCACTTTATTTCCAGAGGCCTAAAAGGAAACAGAAAACTGGGTTAGCAAAGTGGGCTAGTATAGCTTTTCACCAAATAAGCTCATATTGAAAAGAAAACAACTTGACATAGAATGCAGTCTGAAATGGAATGAGGCTGAGTGTTGATAACTCACACCTATAATCTTAGCTACTTAGAAAGCTGAGGTCTGAAGATCACAAAGAAATCCCTGCCCCCCCCCCCAACAAGTCTGTCAGACTCATCTCAAATTAAGCAGTAAAACTAGGGAAGTAGACATGTAGCTCAGCTGGTACAGGGTCAGCCTTAACCAAAAAAGCCAAGAAAGAACAAGAAGTCCTGAGTTCAAGCCCCAGTACCAACACACCCATTATCCAATGGTAGAGTGCTTCCCTTAGCATGCATGCACACATGTGCACACGGGCTAACACAAATGCACACACACACAGAGTAAACTGGAATGAATTCACTATCTCAAAAAAGTAAGGATGGATTAGGAAAGTAAAGATTCAGGGACTGGCTGGTGCCAGTGATTGAAACCTGTAATCCCAGTACTCAGGAGACTGAGATCTGGAGAATTTCAGTTCCTGGACAGGCAGAAAAGTTCACTATATTCTATCTCCAAAACAGTCAGCAACAAAGGAGGGCTTTCGAGGCAAGGCTCCAGTGGTAGAACACCACAGCAAGCAACAAGTGAGGCCTTGGATTAAAACAAAAACAATGAAACAATAGGCTGAAACAAGAATTCAGAGAATGGATCATGAATTTGTATGTGGCACGTCTATAGCTTAGGGGCATCAGATAGAGGGGGGGGGATTCAAATCCCGGTTCCATACTTCTGTTTTAATCCCTAAAATGGGGGTAAGGACTTTAATATTAATGTGTTATGAGATTACAACAAAAAATAATAACCTCAAATAGGCACTTACTCTACTTCCTGATATTTTGTGTGTGTGCCAATCCTGGAGCTTGAACTAAGGACTGGGATATACTCTCCCTTAGCTTTTTTACTCAAGGCTGATGTTCTACCACAGTGAGCCACTGTACCACTTCTGGCTTTTTGAAAATGAACTGGAGATAGGCATTTCATGACTTTCCTGCTTGGGCTGGCATCAAACTGCAATCCTCAGATCTCAGCCTCCTGAGTAGCTAGTAGGATTACAGACATTAGACATTGGCACCTGGTTATTTGCAAATTCTTACACACATATCTTGTGGACTATAATAGCACACGGTATATATACTGTACATATAGCATAAATACTACTACATTTGTAAGACATATAGTAGATATAACTATTCACAATAGCCAGGCAATGGAAACAATCCAGATGCCCTACTGCAGATGAATGGATACAGAAAATGTGGTATATATGTACAATGGAATTCTACATAGCCAACAGTCAAGATAAAATAATGGCATTCGCAGGGAAGTGGATGAATCTAGAGTGAATCGTGTTGAGTGAGACAAGTCAAGACCAAAGGAACAAAAGGCGCATGGTATCCTTAATATGTGGCTATTAAATCCAAAGAGTACAAGAGCAAAGACTCAATAACTGCATACCCAAAGCTATGGACATGGTATTGGAAAAATAAACATAACTACATAGACATAAAAACCTATGACTCGATAGACACAATGTTTTATTACATAGATTATTATGTATCTATGATATACAAACCCTTAGCCTAATTTTGATTAGGTTCTAAAAACTAAGTGCCAGTGACTGTATATAGAGATTCCCTTCTTGAACACTTGTTTGTTAAACATTTGAAATAGGATGTAAAAATCAATGTTAATAAACTCTTTAAAAAAATAAACTAGGTATATACAATTATGAGTATGTACAGTACATAGTATACACATTATATACAGTACATATGTGTACTCATAATTACGTAAATATACGCATACTTTATATAATTACATAGATTATAAACGTGGTAGGACATGTCCTATCTATGTAGTATAACCATAACAACAAACCCGGACGCCCTACGCGGCTCCAGGCGACCCTGGGCACGCGTGGGGAGGAACCCTGGGGAGGGTGGGGCAGGGACGGGGGTGGGGCGCTCGCCAGGCCTCGAGAGGCCGCAGGCTCGGCCGGGGGAGGGCAGGGCTCTCCGGTACCGTCTCGATGTACTCTGACTTGTTGTAGAGCTGCTCGCTCAGTTCCATGACCGCTGTCCCAGCCTCTCCGGCACCGAGGGATGCTGTCAAAGTCTGGATGGCTGAGATTCCGGCTACTTCCGGCTGCCCCTTCGCTTCCGGTCCCATCGATCGCTCGGCTTTCCTCCGGGCAGCCCTGCGCCGGTGCTCGGCGATCCCCGAGCTGTGCGTACGTAGACCAGGCGGAGGTTTTGATTGGCTAGCGGTGTTTTGGCGCGCTGTGGGCCGGCTGGTTGGTTGTCCGCTGAGAGCACAGCCCCGGGTGTCCCGTTCCCTTCCCCGGGCTGCGTGCTCGGTGCACGCGGGGGTCCGTGTTCGGCTTCTGAGGGTCCGCAGGCCCGGGAGCTGACGTTCGGCCTGGCGGCCCCATGGACGAGGTTCCCGGGAAGTTCCTGAGCTGTGCGGAGAAGGAACAGGTGCCGCGGGCATGGGGAGGGCCGGCGCGGGACCCGAACCCCGGGTCCCCGGAGGGCTCCAGGCCCGGCCTTGTGTCCTCGGCGGTCCGAAGGCTGCAGTGTCCTGGGACGAGCCATCCTCGGAGGACCGAGGGGCGCCAGAGATGCATGCCTGCCCGTGTGGAGGCGTCTAACAAATTAGCCACACAGTTGCAATGCAGAAATACAAAATGTAGCGCCCCCTCCTCCCCCGCTGTGGATAAAGATTACGGTCCTGACCCTCTTTCCCGGCACCCCTCAAATCTTGGTCTTTGTTTTGTGCTGGCACAAGGGCTTCAGTTGTATTTGCTCCAGCCTAGCACACTACCATTTGAGGCACAACTCCAGTTCTGGCTTTTTGGTGGTTAACTGGAGATTAGAGGCTCACAGACTTTCTGCCCAATCTAGTATTGACCCTTTATTCTCAAATCTCAGCCTTAGGAATAGCTAGGAATAGGCTTATCTGTTTTCTCCTTTCTTCTTCCGTTCTTTTTCTTTTTTCTTTCTTTTGTTTTTGGTCATTCCTGGGATTGAACTCAGGGCCTAGGGGCACTGTCTAGGGACAGTCTTTTGTTCAAGGCTAGCACTCTACCACTTGAGCCACAGTGCCACTTCCAGCTTTTTCTGTGTATATGGTACTGAGGAATCAAACCTAGGGCTTCAGGCATGCTAGGCAAGCACTCTACCACTAAGCCACCTTCCCAGCCCCTGTTTTCTTGTTTCTTCTCTGTATCCTTCTCTGTATGGAATTTATGGCAAACTTTCAATATCTTTAGCATCTGAGACAATAAAGACTCACCAGCCGGCATCAGTTACCTTCCCAAGTGTTAGGAGATGTCTGCACCATTATCAGGCAAGATGTTCATTGGCTGAGCTAGGGTGAGTGATGTGGAGAAGTAGACAACACAGTGGGTATGGTAAATGCTGGGATCAAGGGAACACATAGCAGGGAGGGAGTATGTAATCTGGACTTGCAGAAGAATCTTAAAGTCCACCCCAGGAACATAAAAATCTGAGGCCAGGTGCTGGTGGCTTATGCTGGTAATCATGATAAGAGACTAAGATCTCAGGATCAAAGTTCAAAACCAGGCAGAGAGGAAAGTTCAGGGGATTCTTACTTCTAGTTAACTGCCTGGGACAGGCCCTGAGTTCAAACTAGCACCCACTCACAAAAATCTTAAGGTGAGGCTTGGAAAGTATAAGAATGTGCAAGGTAGAAAATGCTCTAGGTTCAGGAACAGTTTCCACCAAGGTCCTTAGAAGAAAGCTTGGTTCTTTGTGGGTACTGAGAGTGAGTTTGGGTAAGTCAGTCAGTACCCCTCCCTGCTACCCTGAGTCTTGTTTTTGTTCCTGGCAGAGCACACTCAGGACTGATAGCTATTTCCTGTCTCTGACTCCAGCTTTTCACTGTTAAACATTCTTGCTGTTTTTCTTCTAGCTGGAGGAAAAACTTGCACTTTTGAAAAAGGAATACAGGAGGACCCTGGCCCGTCTCCAGGTAGGTGAATCATCTTTTCAAAGGTGTTGTGCAAACTATATAAAAACATTTCTGGGGGCCTGGAGTTTGGCCTGGTTTTAGAGTGCTTGCCTAGCATGCCTGAAGACCCCAGTTTGATTCTTTGATCCCATATACATAGAAAAAAGCCAGACATGGTGTTTTGGCTGGAGTGGTAGAGCCCAAGGATAGTGCTCAGGCCGTGAGATCAAGCCCGGATCGAGCCCTCCCTCACCCCCCCCCCCCAAAAAAAAAAAACTCTGGCCAGGCACAAATGGCTCGCTCATTCCTGGTTTGGTTTTTTTGTTTGTTTTTGCCAGTCCTGGGGCTTGAACTCAGGGCCTGAGCGTTGTCCTTGTCCTGTCTCAAGGTTAGAGCTCTATCACTTGAGCCACAGCACCATTTCCTTCTTTTTTCTATGTGTATGGTACTGAAGAAATGAACCCAAGTCTTCATGCATGCCAAGCAAGCACTCTACCTCAAACGAGGCCAAACTCCCACCTCCCTGCCTCTCTTTTTTTTCTCCTGGCTCTGGGGATTGAAGTCAGGGCCTGGGCACTATCCCCGAGCTTCTTTGTGCTCAAAGCTAGTGTTCTATCACTTGAGCCGCAACACCAACTTCTCACTTTTTCTGAGTAGTTTATTAGCATCTCACAGACTTTTTCTGCCTGAGCTGGCTTTAAACTGTGATCCCCAGCTTCCTGAGTAACTAGAATTAAAAGCATGAGTGACCAGCACCTCCTAACTACTCAAGAGGCCAGATCTGAGAAACATGGTTTGAAGCCAGCCTGGGCAGAAAAGTTCTTGAGACTCTTAGTTCCAGTTAACTACCAAAAAGCCACAAGTAGAGCTGTGGCTTAAGTAATAGAGTGCCATCCTTGAATAAAAAAAGGTAAGAGATAATGCTTAGCTTGAGCATTAGCCTGAGCTAAAACCTCAGTACTGGAACAAAAATATAAAAAGATATGGCTGGGTGCCGGTGACTCACGCCTGTAATCCTAGCTACTCAGGAGACTGAGATCAGAGGATCAAGATTCAGAGCCAGCCTGGACACTTAAACCCATGATACTCTTTATTTCTAATTAACCACTAGAAAACTGGAAGTGGCAGTGTAGCTCAAGTGGTAGAATGCTTGCCTTGAGCTAAAGAGGCCAGAGGTCAAGCTCCCTGACCAAAAAAAAAAAGATTTCTAGAGGACAATATAGCTTCAAAAATAGTTCATGAGGTTTAGGCTATATATAGCTCATTGGTAGAGCATTCGTTTAATATTATATGTACAAGGCCCAGTACCAAAGAAAGAAAGGGAAAGAGGTAGGGAACAGAGAAGGAAAAAGGGAGGAAAAATGTATTTCTTGTATTGCCTTGCTTTTCTCTAGCGTGCCCACAGAGCTGAAAGGATTAAGAATTCTGTTAAGAAAAAAGCAAGACAAGATGACTTGCTGGAACAGCAAATCACATCACAGCTATCACATTCAGGTAAACCTAGCCTGCTGACCCTGGTTGACTTTAGTGTTTAATTTCCGGGTACCTGTAGCTCTTGTTCTTTTAGTCAGTAAATAAAGAGCAGTAGACTTTGTAATTGATGTGAACTTTATGCCTTATAAAATTCAAGTATGCATAAGACCACTTTTTGAACAATGAATAATGCTGTGTGAACATCCATATACAAGTTTCTCTGGGTATTTGTTTTCTTCCTTTTTTTGCCAGTCCTGGGGCTTGAACTCAAGGACTGAACACTATCCTTGGTCTTCTTCAAGGCTAGTGCTCTACCACTAGAGCCACAGCACCACTTCTAGCTTTTTTCTATGTATGTGGTACTGAGGAATCAAACCCGAATACATGCTAGGCAAGCACACCACTAGGCCAAACTCCTGGCCCACATTTTTATTTTTTAAGAAATTTGCTGGGCGGGGCTGGGATGTAGCTCAATGGCAAAGCACTTACCTAGCAAGTGCAATGTCCTGGGTTCCATCCCCAGTGCCAAAAAAGAAAAGACCAAAAAAAATAAATTTGCTGGGCACAGTGGCTCACACCTTGTAATCCTAGCTACTCAGGAGGATGAGATCTGAAGATCTCGTTCAAAGCCATCCCTGGATGGCTAAAAAGTCCGTGAGACTCTTATCTCCAATTAATCACCAGAAAACAGGAAGTGGCACTGTGGCTCAAGGGGAAGGATAGTAGTCTTGAGTTGAAGAGCTAAGGGACAGCGCCTAGGCCCAAAGTTCAAGCCCCATGACCACACCCCCCTGCCCAATTTTTTTTTCTATGGGCTGGGAGCATAGCCTAGTGATAAAGTGCTCACCTAGCATGCATGAAGCCCTGGGTTTAATTCTTGGGAACCACATACACAGAAAAAGCCAGAAGTGGTGCTGTGGCCCAAGTGGCTGAGCATTAGCCTTGAGCAAAATGTGTCCAAGGACAATGCCCAGCCCCTGAGTTCAAGCCCCAGGACTGGCACCAAAAAGAAAAAAAAAAAAAAAATTCTAAACTGGTACTTGAGGTTGGACCTTGGGCCTTACATTCCTGTGTGACTTGGAACTGTGATCCTTATATCTCAGCCTCCTGAGCAGCTAGGATTACAGGTAATGAGGCATCAGCACTGGTTTTATTTTTATTTTTTGCCAGTCCTGGGCTTGAGCTCAGGGCCTGAGCACTGTCCTTGGACTTTCTCAAGGCTAGAGCTCTACCACTTGAGCCTCAGCACCATTTCCGGCTTTTTTATATGTATGTGGTACCGAGGAATCGAACCCAGGTCTTCATGCATGCTAAGCAAGCACTCTATCACTAGGCCAAACTCCCAGCCCTGGTTTTATTTTTTATTCTTTAAATTTTTTTTTCTTTTGGTTGTGGGACTTGAACTCTGGGCAGCCTCAACTCATATTTTCTAGTGATTAATTGGAGATAAGAGTCTTATAGTCTTGTGTGCCCCTGCTGACTTCGAACTGAGATCCTCAGATCTCAGCCTTCTGAGTCGCTAGGATTACAGGTATGAGCCACCGTGCCCAGCTCCAACCCCTATTTTTTATTCTTAAATAAATGTTTAGTAGTTTGTTTATTATTGTGATGGTAGAGGACAGAGCCTCAGCATGTTAGGCAGTTTTTTGTCTTGCATCTATACTCCCAGCCTTATAAGTAAACTAGGGGTGTGTGTGTGTGTGTGTGTGTGTGTGTGTGTGTGTGTGTGTACATACGTATATGTACTAGAGACTGAGAGATACATGTTTGTTTTTCTCTTCAGAGCCTAAAAGTGAAGGATGTCCTTGTGACAGATTACAAATCAATACCCAGCTTAACAAAGAAACTGGAGAAAAGACATCATTGACCATTGTTGAGCCAAAGTCATTTAACCCTAAAGGTGGCTCAGAAGGATTACATATACTAAATGCAGATGACAATCAAGAACGTTTCCCCAATAAAGTCAGTGGCCCTGATGATAAGGAAAAGCAGAATGAGCTGCCAGGGAATAGAGAAAAGCAGCCCAGAAGAATGCTTGTTTCTCAGGAGACAGAGTGTTCCTTTGACACCAACTCACTCATTGTCTCTGGACAAAGAACTAGGAGTCAGGAAGCAATCAATAGCAAAAATCCTAATTCACCAGCAACTGTAATAACTTCTCTCACAAGTCCTCAGCCTGAAATTCTGGGCTTTCCAGTACCAGCTACAGAAGCTGCTAGAGCAATCACAGTAATTCCACCAAGTACTGAGTCGAGAAGAGGAAATCAAATCTCCAAGGAGACCACAGTTCCATTCCACCCTGCATCAGAAATTACTGCTCCAGCATTTCAAACCATCAGTCCTTCTCCACCCCTAGACCTGCAAGCACAAGGCAGAAAAATGTCCACCCTTACAGATGACCCCATAGCCAGTAACCCTTTTGGTGCCAATGACCAGCTGCCTACAAGTCTTAACTTAGAGGCAAATAATTCATGTTGTACAAATAAACTCACTTACAGTGACTTAGCAGCCAATACAACTCAAGACTTAGAAAAACAAAGTTATCACACTGGAAAGTCTTTAAAATGCACTCAGGAAAGTGGAAATGAGACTGTGCAGGAGAAGGAGACTCTAAGCCAGCTTAAGAGTCTTACCCTGGAACCAGGCTCTCCTATTTCTACAGAAAGTCAAACACATTCTTGCACAATGGTTGAAGGCCTTCTGTTTCCTGCAGAGTACTATGTTAGAACAACACGGCACATGTCAGACAGCCAGAGGAAAACAGCCCTGGAAGCTGTGATTCAAAGTCACTTGAGTGTCAGAAAGAAAGGGTTTAAAAATAAAGAAAAAGGAGTGACTAGAAATGTAAAGCTTTCTAATGAAGAAGCTGACCAAAGTGGAATCAGCTTGTCAGACACGAGCTTAGGACTGCCAAGTTCAAGTCCGTCTCAGGAACTTCTGTCACAAAGTGAAGGCCACTCTCCCCCCCCACCCACTGAAAACAGCCACTGTCCTAGGAAATCTGTCACCAAATCATCTGCTAGAAGACAAAGAGGAAAAAGGAAGTCAGTCTGCACCTTGGCTCTAGATCCGTGTGAACTGCTTTTGCCATCTTCTAGCGTGTTCGGTGTTAAGTGGTTCAAATATCAAAGTGAAAACACAGCAGTTCATGGTAAGAAGAGAGGTAAGGGAAGTCTGGTTGGGTAGTAAGGAAGGCAGATAATTTCTCAGTGCCTGCCAGTACCTGTACATACTACACAAATAGGAACTTCTATGAGTGCAGTAGCATGCTATGTTAAAGTAGAATCTTTTGGTTTATGGAGGTGAGGGGTTTTTTTTGTTGTTTTGTTTTTTTGTTAGTCATTGAGTTTGAACTCTGGGTCTGGGTACTGTCCTTGAGCTCTTCAGCTCAAGGCTAGCATTCTACTACTTTGAACCATAGTGCCACTTCCAGTTCTCTGGTAGTTAATTGGAGATAAGAGTCTCATGACCTTTTGTGCCCAAATGGAGATCCTCATATCTCAGCTTCCTGTGTAGCTAGGGTTATAGGTGTGAGCCCCCTGCTCCCGGCTTAGGGTTGTTTTTGTATGTGCTAATATTGGGGCTTTTCCTCAAGGCTAGCATTCTACCACTTCAGCCATGCTAGTTAATTGAAGATAAGATTCTCAAGAATTTTTCTCTTGAGGAGTTGGGGTTATAGCTATGAGCCATTGCATGTTATGTATGTTATGCTCACTTTTGGGTGAGATAAGACACTAAGAAATTAAAATTAATTTGATTAGCCTCGTTCAAATTACAGAGTCACCATTGAAACCTGGCAATTTCACTAAGGTTGTTGAAAACCCACCACTGCAAAGAAAAATATATTGGTTGCTTGACAAAATTAGTATCTTACAGGTACAGAACGGTCTTTATCTTCAGGTAGAATCCTATAATGTAAAAAAAGTATTTTGAAGTAAAACGAAATATGTTTGGAGTACACTGAAAAACTTGCTTGGAAGTAATCAGATAATAAAAAGGCATAAGGGGCCTGGAGTTTGGCCTAGTTGTAGAGTGCTTGCCTAGCATGCAAGAAGACCCAGGTTCCATTCCTCGGTACCACATACCTAGAAAAAAGCCCGAAATGGTGCTGTGGCTCAAGTGGTAGAGCTCTAGCCTTGAGAAAGCCCCAGAACAGTGCTCAAGCCCTGAGTTCAAGGGCCAGGACTGGTAGCATTTTTAGATCAAAGATCTAATATTCCTTGAGATATGGGGCATAAGTTTTTTGCAGCAGCAAGCAAGAAAATGCTGTGAATTTAAACTAATTGTTCATTTTTGTGGGAGCTAATCTGATGACTGAGCACAGAAACTGCACCATTGCTTGTAGCTACATACAAGGGATCAACAGAGGTCCTGTGAGGGCCATATGGTAAATACTGCACTCTTGTCATTTGTTTCAACTACTCGGCTAAGCAGCCAAAGTAACCACACACTTTTTGTAAATACACACTTGTGTTCCAATTTTTTATTTTATTTTATTTTTTTTTTTTGCCAGTCATGAGCTTGAGCTCAGGGCCTGAGCACTGTCCTTGGATTTTCTCAAGGCTAGAGCTCTGCCACTTGAGCCACAGCACCACTTCTGGCTTTTTTTCTATGTATGTGGTACTGAAGAATCAAACCTGGGTCTTCGTACATGCTAGGCAAGCACTCTACCACTAGGCCAGACTCCCAGCCCTCCAATAGAATTTTTGTCCAGGCATAGGCAGCAGCCTGCTTTGTACAGTGAATGTAGACTCAGGTTGGGAGTTTGGCCTAGTGGTAGAGTGCTTGCTTAGCACGCACAAAGACCTGGGGTTTGATTCCTTGGTACCACATACGTAGATAAACTGGAAGTGGTGCTGTGGATCAAGTGGTAGAGCTCTAAGGCTTTGAGGAAAGCCCAGGGACAGTGCTCAGTCCCTGAGATCAAGCCCCAGGGCTGGCCAAAAAAAAAAATTTGAACTCAAGAGTCTTGCCTCTGGTGCTTTACCACTTGAGCCACTCCCCCAAGTGAAGCCAGCCATAGTGTATTTATAATTCTAACATTACCTCTAACTCCAGCATTACCAAAGCAGAGTTAGGATGAAAAGTTTGTGGCTTGTACCAGAAAACAAACAGAACAAAAAAAAAGATGCTAATTGTAGGCTTGAAGGTCTGGGGTATTGTCACTGGCACTCTACCACTTGAACAACACCTCTACTTCCAGCTTTTTGCTTGTTATCTGGAGATCAAAGTCTTGACTTTGTCTTCCTGGGCTTTTTGACTCTTGAGTACCTAGGATTGTAAATGTGAATCAGCAGCACTCAGCCTTAGCTTTTTTTTTTTTCCTTTCTAGTACTTTTCTTGAGGCTTGAACTCAGGGCCTGGGTTCTGTTCCTGAGCTTTTTTTTTTTTTTTTTTTTTTCTCAAGACTAGTCCATTTGTGAATTAATAGATTGTTGGCCCAGTTCCCTTGTGAGTGACAATGAAAGAGGAGGGAAAATGACAATGAATTGATTGACCCAGTTTTATGTAGTAAGTCATGGGCTTGAGTAGAGCCTGTACCAGTTTTCCTATTCCCAGTTTAATACTCAAAGTGCCACATTTCAGGGCCTGCATAAAACCAGTCGCTAGCTAACCACTCTCTCTAGGTTTCAGAGTTATGCATGAGAGCAATGAGAAAATTCTCTACTGTATTTAATCTTGGAAGCTAACTCTTTGGTGTGTTCCTATTGTTTTAGCTTACTTTTCTGTCTTGGAGAAGGAAAGTCATTGTCCAAAAAAAAAAGTTTGTTGAGCTTTGGGTGATGATACTTTCAGTGTCCCATTTCATAGGAACGAGGTGCTAAGTTTGCTTTTCTTCCCTATCACAGATTTTCAGTTACCCGATGAGGACTTTGGGCCTCTGAAGCTTGAAAAACTGAAGCTTTCTGAGAAACCCATTCAGCCTCTTGAATCAAAAACACATGGAAAGAAGCTTCTTCAAGAGGAACTAAGTCCTTGGTGCATAGCTGCCACAGTGAAGGACTTGAATGAGGAACCTACTGTTGTCCCAGGAAAAGCACATCCTCAAATGCCAAACCCAAAGAGCCAGACTCCCCCCAAGGGCCTTTCTTCATCCATGTTACTCTTCACTCCTTTAAATACTACTGCTGCTGCTGCTGGTGATGAGAGTACCAGGCCTGCCACAGACCCGTGTTCCCCGACTTTCCCTACCCTAGGCACCACTCCAGCTTTCAATTCTCAGGCATCTCATGAAGGAATGTCTGTCCAGCTTGATGAATCAGCTTGTTCCTTGCCCCACCTTTCTCAGTTGGAAGACACAGTCAGTCTACCTAGGGCTTCTAAACAATTGGACAATACAGCCGACCCCCTTAAACTGGATACCAGCCTGCATGAGCCAGGTAGGCGAGGACCGTCTGCCTGTCACCATGACTCTGGCCCCCAAGCAACACCTGCTCCCACTGAGTCATTCACTTTCAGAGAAAATCAGCTGTGTGGAAACGCATGCCTGGCGTTGCATGAGCATTCCACTGACCAGGTACAATTGCTTCCTTGTGAATTTTCTCTGAAAGAATGAAATGTCTTAGCAAATGTGGGCAAATGCCTTTCTTGCCAGTGGCATCTGTGTGTAAGAGAACATTAAGGTCCTGGGGGAAATTCAGGGTGATAAAGAGGATTGTTAAATCTGTCAGTGGTACAGCTACACGTACAGGCAAGGTCCTGCAACCTGCAGTACGCGCAGTGAGGGATGCAGGCAGATACACAGGTAAAATGTGCACTGATGGCGTGGCTTTGTTTCTACAGACCGAAACCACACATCTTCCTGTTGATGATGGCTTAAACCCAGGAAGCCTACAATTGCTTTCAAAGTTAAAGGTCAGGAAATTGTTGTTACTATGCATAATGAATTGATAATTGAAAAGTATTCTGGTCAATTTCTGGTTCTCTTATTATTAAGTATACTGATATTTGAATTATTTAATTTAGGGCTTTTTTTTTTTTTTTTTTTTGCCAGTCCTGGGGGCTTGAACTCAGGGACTGAGTACTGTCCCTGGGCTTTTCTTAAGGCTAGAGCGCTACCACTTCTGGCTTTTTCTATTTTGAGAAATGGAACCCAGGTCTTCATGTATGCTAGGCAAGCACTCTACCGCTGGCTCCAAATTTAATTTTTTTTTTCTTCTTTTAATGGATAGGTTGTGGGGATTGAACTCAGGGCCTGGGGCAGTGTCCCTGATCAAGCTCTTTTGCTCAAGGTTAACTGCTTTGAGCCACAGCACCACTTCTGGCTTTTTGGGAGTTAATTGGAGATAAGTGTCTTATGGACTTTCCTAACTAAGATGGCTTTGAACCATGCTCCTTAGTATGCCTCCTGAATAGCTAGGATTATAGGCATGAGTCACCAGCCACAATATTTATCCACATTTGGATTTTTAGTTCTACAGCTTATATGTCTAGACTGTTGCCAAGAACAACTTAAGCTCAATAACTTAAGTAAATATAACTTAGTATCTAAATTTAAATCAGGCATTTGGATAGGAAAACAGAGTTGAGAGTCATACATACCTCTCTTGCTCAAATAATCTAGTGCTTCCAGTATAAGGAAATGGGCTGGTGGTTCCTGCCTGTAATCCTAGCTAAACAAAGGCTCAGGGATAGCCCCCAGGCCCTGAATTTAAGCCCCAAGACTGAGAGGGAGGAAAGGAAAGGAAGGAAAGGGGCTAGTTGTATTATCACATTCTTGTAATCTCAGCACTCAGGATGCAGAAAAGGAGGATTGCATAGATATAGTCTCAACTATGTCAAAAGAATGAATGGGGGGCAGAAGTTTGGCTAGTGGTAGAGTGCTTGCCTAGCATGCATGAAGACCTGGGTTCAGTTCCTCAGTACCACATGTATAGAAAAAGCCAGAAGTGATACTGTGGCCAAGTGGTAAATCTCTACCCTTTGGGGGCTTTTTTTTCTCAAGGCTAGTGGTCTGCCAATGAGCCACAGCACCATTTCCAGCTTTTTTTCTATGTATGTGGTACTGAGGAATCAAACCTGGGTCTTTGTATATGGCTAGACAAGCGCTCTACCGAAGCTAAACTCCCAGTCCCAGTTTTAGATTTTTTTCTTTTTACTTGGTGGGTCATGGGGCTGGAACTCTAGGCCTGGGTGTTGTCCCTGAGCTTTTCAGCTCCAGGCTACCGTTCTACCCCTGAGATACAGCCCCACTTCCAGTTTTCTATTGATGAAATGGAGATAAGAGTCACATTCTTTTACTGCTCAGGCTGGGTTTGAACTGTGATTCCCCAGATCTCAACCTCCTGAGTAGCTAGGATTACAGGTGTGAGCCACTGCACGTGGCTTCAGTTTTAGATTTTGGTGTAGTAAAATGTTCATCTGGAGCTCCACTTTTGGCTTTTTTTTGTGGGGGGTGGGGGGTGGTTTGTAGTCATGGCTCAGTTGGTAGAACAAAAGTGGATGCAAGTACAGAGTTTGAGTCCTAGTCTTGGACCAAAAAGAAAAAAAGAAGAAAAATGTCTCATGAATTTTCCTGCCCCAGCTGGTTTATAACTGTAACCCTAATGTCAGCTTCCTGAATAGCTAGGATTATAAACAGGAGTCACCAACACCCAGCAGGAGATGTATTCATGTATGTATGTATGTATGTATGTATATATGTATGTATGTATGTATGTATGTATTTATTTATTTATTTATTGCCAGTCCTGGGCTTGAGCTCAGGGCCTGAGCACTGTCCTTGGACTTCCTCAAGGCTAGAGCTCTACCACTTGAGCCACAACACCACTTCTGGCTTTTTTTCTATCTATGTGGTACCGAGGAATCGAATCCGGGTCTTCATGCATGCTAGGCAAGCACTGTACCACTAGGCCAAACTCCTGGTTCCTCGTTCCCTTTCTTAAGCATTTCATTTCATCCTTATACTGTATCACTTGGCATACTTGTTCTTTTTGTGTGTTTGCTGGTCCTGAGACTTGAATAGAGGACCTGGGCTTTGTCTCTTAGCTTTTTTTCCCTCAAGGCTGGTGCTTTCCCTCCTAAGCTAAAGCTCCATTTCGAGTGATTGCTTGTTTTTGTCATAACACAGATCTCAGGGGTCCCTTTAACAGTTGTTGTTGCCATTCTGGGTCAGAACCCCTGCAGTTCCTGTTCCGTGGATGTGAGCGCCCTGTGGTGGGAACAAGCTGGCTTGAGGGAGCCATGCATCGTAACTGCTTGTGAATACACAGTTTCTCTTTGGAAGCCACTGCGTACGTGGCAATGGGAGAAAATGTACACCTGGCACTTCACAGAGGTAAGTTCGAACCTTAGAGCTAGCTGAAAGGCATCTTGGGCAGTCACTCCTGTGATCACGTAGATTGACAGTTTAGCAGAATTGCACGTGACAGGCCCAAGACAAAGGGGGTTTATTGCTCACTATGTATTAATGAAAAAATTCAAAGAATTGTGATATCTATATCTATGTGCCATCATCTTGATCCCACCATCATGTAGGGCACTTTGTCTTAACATGTGTTTTGTTAAGAGATGGACCGAGGCTTGTTGGGTGCAAGAGCGTGGAATTTTGTGTCTATTCTGACTTCTAAACATGTTTACACTTCTTCTTTCTCCTTCTTCTCTATTTGTCATCCAAGTAGCTGGGTAAGCATATATTTTAAGTATAATGTTTTTTATACTCACTGACTAGAATTTACTAAACAGTTTCTCTGTCATTAGAGATATAAATAGTATTAGATAAATGCTAGCTATCTGGGCTTGGTGGCACATCTGGAAGTCAGAAACGGGATCACTTGACCTCCAGAATTCAAGGCCTTGGCTTAAAAGAATTTTGATCTGGGTATTGATGGTTCACTCTGTCATCTTAGTTGTTCAGGAGACAGATATGAGGATTGTAGTTTGAAGCTAGCAGAAGCTGGAAGGTCAGTGAGATGCTTACCTCCAATTAGCCATCCCAAAAGCTGGAAGAGGAGGTGTGACTTAAGTGGTAGAGTGCCAGCCTTCGTAATTAAAAATAAATAAATAAATAAATAAATAAGCCAAGTGAGCCAGGCACTGGTAGCTCATGCCTATAATCTCAACTACTCAGTAGGCTGAGATCAGGAGGAATGTGGTTTGGAGCCAGCTAGGAAAGTCTATGAGACTTTACAATTATTTATTTATTTTTTGTTGGTGTGGTACTGAAGTTGAGCCCAGGGCTTCATGCAAGCTAGGCAAGCACTCTACTTCCTTATCTCCACTAAACTACAAAAAAACAAACAAACCAAACCACTGTGGCTCAAGTGGTAGAAGCACCTTGAGTTTAAGCTCCAGTAGCAGCACACACAAAATAGCGAAGGAAGAGAAGAAAAGGGACAGAGGGAATGCAGTTAAGTTTGAGGCAAGTGCTAACTAAGCACGGTACACAAGGTGGCTCCAGAACTTTCTCATATCTACTTCAGTGTTGGAAACCATCCAGGTACAGTAAGGATACAAAACAATGTAGAAAATGTTTGATTTAAACTGAAACAACAAAATATAATTTTAACTGTTTTTATCTAGATTCCAGTGTTACAAATAGTTCCACTGCCCGATGTTTGTAATCTGGTATGTGTGGCGTTGGGAACTTTGGAAATCAGAGAAATCAGGTATGGAATTCCGAAGGAACAACTGCTATTTGGTTTTGGGTGTGATTTGTGTGTGTTGTGTTATGTTTTCTTTTCTTTGTCTATGTCAGCTTGTTATGAGTCCAGATTCTTTTAAGAATCTGAATTTAAGTGTAAAGGAAGTTTTCTGTGTGTGTGTGTGTGTGTGTGTGTGTGTGTGTGTGTGTTTGCATGTTTGCCAGTCCTGGGGCTTGAACTAAGGGCCTGAGCACTGTCCTTGGGCTTTTTCTACAAGGCTAGCGCTCTATCACTTGAGCCACAGCACCACTTCTGGCTTGTTTTTTTTTTTTTTGCCAGTCTTGGGCTTAAGCTCAGGGCCTGAGCACTGTCCTTGGATGTTTCTCAAGGCTAGAGCTCTACCACTTGAGCCTCAGCACCACTTCTGGCTTTTTCTAAGTATGTGGTACCAAGGAATCGAACCCCGGTCTTCGTGCGTGCTAGGCAAGCATTCTACCAGTAGGCCAAACTCCCAGTCCTTTCTTTCTCTTTCTTTCTTTCTTTCTTTCTTTCTTTCTTTCTTTCTTTCTTTCTTTCTTTCTTTCTTTTTGGCATCATGTCATGTCTGATTGATGTTTCTGTTTTAGACTTTGCACTCAGTCTTTTAATAGCGCTTCCCCTTTTGGCTTAGGGCATTGCTTTGGTCCTGTGGTGATAAAAGTGAAAGGCACATGCTCCTACATTCTGGTAATATAAAGGCTGTGCTTGGCCTGACAAAGAGGCGGCTGGTCAGCAGCAGTGGAGCCCCCTGTGGTCAGCAAGTGGAAGTGATGGTGCTGGCAGAGGACGGCCGGTAAGGAAAGCATTGGTTGATCTCTACTACTAGGAAGAGAGGCTTGTATTCATAAGTTTTGGAAACAGTAGATTCCTAGGATCTCACTTCCTGTGCTAGAGGCGAGCCGGAAGTCCCTCCACCCTGGGTCACAATCTAGAAGTGGGTCTGAGAGGTGGAAGCCAGCAGAGGCAGAGAGGAAGTCTACAGAATGAGAGGCTTTTCTTCCTTCAGCCTTTTTTGAAATCTTTGTGTCCTGGGACACTGGTGGCTCACGGCATAATAAGCTAGTTTACTAGGCTGAGATCTGAGAATCATGAGTCAAACCCAGCGAGGACAGGAAAGTCCTATGACACTCAGTATCTCCAGTTAACTACCAAAGAAAGCCAGAAGAGGAAGTTGTGGCTTAAATGATAGAGCACTAGCCTTGACCAAAATAAAAACAGGACCCAGATTTAGTGCCCAAGTTTTTAAGACTGAGGATTGAAACGTGGGACTCACGCATGCTAAGTATGTGCTCTTCCACTGAACCTGTTCCCAGGCTTTGTGTGTGTGTGTGTGTGTGTGTGTGTGTGTGTGTGTGTGTGTGTGTGTGTGTGTGTGTGCGCGCGTGCGCGTGCGCGCGCACGCATATGGATATGCACTCACACACCATTACTGGGGCTTGAACTCAGGGGCCTTTCACTTTCCCTTGGCATTTTCTCTCAAGGCTGATATTCTGCCACTTGAGCCACAGCTCTGCTTCTAGATTTTGGGTAATTGGGAGATAAGAGACTCACTGACTTTCTTGCCTTGGCTGCCTTCTAACTGCTATCCTCAGAATTTAGCCTTTTGAGTAGCTTGGGTTATGTGAGCCACTGGAACCTGGACACTTAATTATTATTAATTTTCTGTCTTTCCTCATAACAGAGCAGGGACCTTGGCCGTCTTTAAAGATAAGTAACATGCTGTAGTTAGGAGAATGTTAGTGAAGCTAAATCTTTGCAGTTTGAAGATAGACTGGACATAGAAGAAATTGGCAAGGTTGATAGCCAGATTTTAGCACAGGTGACTTGGGAAATGGTTGTGTAGTTGTTGAGAGAATGCCAAAGAAATGAGATTTTGTGTGTGCATATGTGTTGTGTGGTGGTCCTGGGGTTTGAGCTTAGCCTGGGCACTGACCTGGAGTTTTTTTGCTCAAGACTAGGGCTCTCTCATTTGAGGCATATCTCACTCCTGGCTGATGTTTGTTTGTTTGTTTTTTAGGGCTTGATTGGTGATTAGAGTCTCAAGACAAGCTAACTTTGAACAGTGAATCTCAGATCTCAACCCCTGAGTAGCTGGGATTTACAGATATGAGCCACCTGCTCCTGACCTCAAGAAATGAGATGTCAAGTGAAAGTTGATGAGTTTAATATTGGATACAATGCATCTGAGATGCCTATAGCATATCCAAGTACATATGTAATGTTTATCGTAGAGAGTCTAGACTATATAGTCTCTGCTTTAAATGCAGTATTCTTCCAGTATTAGGTCAGTTTTTATGTACAGTTTCTGATGGATACTAGAGCTCTTTAGATATTGCTTTGGTGCAGGGTGTTGATTTCTAATACCATCTTCAATGCAGAAGCAAGGAGAAGCGGTTTTTGATGCCCCCTGAAGAAACGGTGCTAACTTTTGCTGAGGTGCAGGGGATGCAGGAGGCTCTGCTTGGCACCACGGCCATGAGCAACGTCGTCATCTGGTAAGCTTCCTTTGGGTCTCAGTTCTATGCATATAGACTTCCCTCTCTAACTTTGTTTGCTTGCTTGCTTCTTTATTTATTTATTACCAGTCCTGGGGTTTGAACCCAGAGCCTAGGCACTGTCCCTAAGCTTCTTTTTGCCCAAGGCTAGCACAGCACAAATTCCATCTCTGTCTATTTATGTAGTACTGAAGAATCAATCTTAGGGCTTCATGTATGCTAGGCAAGAGCTCTGTGCTGTACCACCTGAGCTACAGCACCACTTGCGTCTTTTTTTTTTTCTGTATAAGTGGTACCGAGGAATCGAACCCAGAGCTTTGAGTATGCTAAGCAATCGCTAGGCCACACTCCTGGATTCTGGGTTTAGTTTTTGTTGGTACTAAAGTTTGAACTCCAAACTTCCTGTTTTCTCTACCACTTGAGTCATATCCCCAGCCCTTTTTGCCTAGTTTTCAGATAAGGTTTTACATATTTTTTTGCCCAGAGACAGCCTTAGATCTTAGTCTTCCCATTTAAGTTTCCCACATAGCTAGAATTTAAGATTGAGCCACCATGCCTTGCCTGTTTTTTGAGATTGGGAGGTTGGGCAGGGTAGGGTCTCATTAACTTTTGCCCAAGTTGATCTCAATCCACGATCCTCTTGCCCTCTCTCTCCCTAGTAACTGGAATTACAGTAATGACTCACTGCACCTAGATTTTCTTATACATAGTTTCTATGCAAAGAAGTTTTATATTTGTTATGTGGCCTCTCATACTCATTATTGCATGTATTAAATACAAAGTGAGGCACGTGGACTATATTGCAGGAGTTTAGAAGAGGGGGCGTCACCAAGCTGGCATAAACGGAGGAGGAAGCTAAATTGGCTTTCTGCATCTTGGATGTGTGGGACCCTAAGCTGTGGGATGTGGCGGGGGTGGGGAGAAGCATGGGTGGTGGGGAACTGGCCAGTAACAGCAGGGCATTGGAAGGGAGAGCCTGAGCAGGTGTGGATCAGGGAGACACATGGCAGCCATGGGTGACTAATGGTAGTTGCCTTGCTGGCCAGGCTTGGGTGGGCATCACACAACATGAGATAGATGGTGTGTCAGTGAGGATCCTATAGTGGGGTGCCGGGACTAGTGCCACAGGTCCTTGACACAGTGAGGAGAACTCCCCAAACTCTTCCCTCCTTCCTCATGTCCCCTCTGCCTTTCCCCAGTTTCTGCCCCATCTCATTCTTCTCTTCCGTCTTCATTATCTTGGCTTACCTCTACTGTAGACACAGACGCTGCTACAGCTGTATTCCTTCACCCAGCCAAGTCTGCTTTCTTGGCCATTTTCTTCCCTAGAAAATGTAGACGTGCAAGAAGATTCACAGAAGTGTAGTTACACTGCTGTACCAGGAGGCTGAGATCTAAGGATTGTGGGAAGCTATTCCAGGCAAGAAAGTCTAAGAGATTCAACCAGTAAATTACAAGTACAGCTGTGGCTCAAGTGGTATAGTACTAGCCTTGAACAAAATAGCTCAGGGACTGTGCCCAAGCCCTGAGCTAAATTCAAACCTCAGGACCAGAAAAACAGCAACAAAAATGGAGACCATGGAAAATTTCCTGTGAACTTGGGTGACATTTGTCCCCAGTGGCTTTGCAACTTCAATTTAAGGCCTTGTGCAGTTGGTAAAGTTAGCCTACGATTCTACTTTTAGCAAAATTTGATCAATCAAAGGTATGTGTGCCTTAGTATTTTCTTGATCGCTTCTTAAATGAATATTGTAAGCAAGGCAGTTGGCTGGAAAGATGATGTCAGCTAATTTATTTTTTGGTGCCTTAGGAATTTAAGGACCGGTCAACTCCTGAAAAAGATGCACATGGCTGATTCTTACCAAACCTCGGTGTGTCACAGAGCCTATTCTGAAATGGTGAGTCAGCCTTACCATGTATCTCCCTGTGCCCTCTTGTCAGCTTCCCTCTATAAGACCTGACCTGTTGTCTGCTTTCTCAAGAGTAGGATGAACTGTGTTTGCCTTTTCTTGAAGTTTCTGAATGAAGACAAGTATTGGCGTCCCAATTGCTTATTAGATTTTCTGGCTGTTCTATGGGAAGAAACACCATCATTTGGCCATTGTGTTAGGTTTTAGTTTCATCGTCTGACACACAGCTGCCCAAGTATGGCGTGGAATGTCAGCATGAGTGTCTGTGGAAAAGCCATGTGCAATGTCAGGCATCAGTGGCTCAGGCCTAGAATCTTAGCTACTCAGGAGACTAAGATCTGAGGATTATGGTTCCAAGCCAGCTCAGGCAGGAAAGTCTGTGAGACTCTTTTCTCTAATTAACTGGCAAAAAGTCATTAATGAAGCTATTGCTCAGGTAGTAGAGTACTAGCATTGAGCAAAAACAAACAAAAAACCCCAAACAGACAGGGCCCAGACCCTGAATCAATACAAAAAAGAAAAACCAGGGCTGGGAGTTTGGCCTAGTGGTAGAGTGCTTGCGTATGAAGATCCGGGTTTGATTCCTCAGTACCACATACATAGAAAAGGCCAGAAGTGGCATTGTGGCTCAAATGGTAGAGTGCTAGCCTTGAGTAAAAGAAGCTGAGCCAGGAGCCGGGAGTTTGGCCTAGTGGTACAGTGCTTGCCTAGCATGCACGAAGACCTGGGTTCGATTCCTTGGTACCACATACATAGAAAAAAAGCTGGAAATAGTGCTGTGGCTCAAGGGGTAGAGCTCTAGCCTTGAGTAAAGACCAAAGACAGTGCTGAGGCCCTGAGTTCAAGCCCTAGGACTGGCAAAAAAAAAAAAAAAGTGAGTAGTGTTACTCATTCTAAAGTGGTGGTATGGTGTAATTTTCCCTTTCTCACCAAGAGAATGGTAATGTCTGGGGATCCCAAACAGTAGGCTCTCAGCTAAGCGTGGGTGGCTCATACCTGTAATCCCAGCTGCTCAGTGAGCTGGGAATCTGAGGTTCATAGTTACAAGTAAGCCAGGGCAGGAAAGACCATAAGACAGTGTCTTTCTCTCTCTCTCTCTCTCTCTCTCTCTCTCTCTCTCTCTCTCTCTCTCTCTCTCTCTCTCTCTCTCTCTCTCTCTCTCTCTGTCTCTGTCTCTCTCTCTCTCTCTCTCTCTCTCTCTCTCTCTCTCTCTCTCTCTCTCTCTCTCTCTCTCTCTCTCTCCCTCTCCCTCCTTTTAGCCAGTCCTGGGGCTTGAACTGAGGGCCTGAGCACTGTCCTTGAGCTTTCTCAAGGCTAGAGCTCTATCACTTGAGCCACAGCACCATTTACGCCTTTTTCTGTTTATGTGGTACCGAGAACTCAAACCCAGGTCCTAATGAATGCTAGGCAAGCGCTCTACCTCTAGGCCAAACTCGCAGCCTCCAAACTCGCAGCCTCCAGACTCTCTAATGAACCATAGAAAATCTGGAAGTAGAGCTATGACTCAAGTGAAAAGGCTAAATTGACAGTGCTCAGACCCTGAGGTCAAGCCCCCCTGTACAACACACACACACACACACACACACACACACACACACACACATTCTTAGGACCTGTCTTTAAGTTGGGAGAGACTGTTAATGCATCTTCTCTTTGTCACTCGACAATTAGCAGCACCTTAGTGTTTGCCCGCTCTTTGGACTTGCCTGAGAATCTAGCCCACTTATAGGGTATTCTTAGGAAAACATGTTCTCAGCTACTTTACACCTGGGTATTTCTTTATTAGAGACTCTACACTGTGCCAAGACTTTCTCTACAGGTGGAGGAAATGCTGGCTTATCTAGACTCATCCTCCACACAAGAATACCCCTCTGGAACCCATGCTTAAAGCCACAAGTTGTCTACATCCTGACTGCAGAGTGATAGAACCACTGATGCATTATACCCTAGATACTCACGAGCTTACTGATCAATCCTATTACTTTTTGATCTTGTCTTTGCCGAATATTCTCTTGATGGTCTGATTATTTCTCTCCTACACTAGGGGCTCCTGTTTGTTGTTGTGAGTCACCCTTGTGCCAAAGAGAGTGAAGGGTTGGGAAGCCCAGTGTTTCAGCTGGTGGCGATCAACCCCAAGACAGCCCTGAGTGTCGGGGTGCTGCTCTATTGCCTGCCCCAAGGGCAGGCCGGAAGGCAAGTGGGTACAGCTTTGATTCAGGGGGTGTGGCCTTTTAGAAGGCACTAGAGAAATATAAAACTTTTTTTTTTTTTTTTTTGTGGTTCATGAGGCTTGAACTCTGGGCCTGGCCGATGTCCAGGAGTTCTTCAGCTCAAGGTTTCCACCCTACCCCTTGAGCCACAGTGCCACTTCCACTTTTCTAGTGGTTTATTGGAGATAAAAGTCTCACGGTCTTTAGTGCCCAGGATGGCTTTGAACTTCGATCGTAGCTAAGATTACAGGCATGAGCCCGGCTGTATAAAACTATTTTTATGTCACTTGGATAACTGGGAATTGCCCTATTATAGCAGTGTTTGGGCCAGAAGTGTGACCTAGTGGTAGAGTGTTTGCCTAGTATGCATGAAGCCCTGGGTACCACCTACATAGAAAAAAGCCAGAAGTGGTGCTGGGCTCAAGGGTAGAGTGGTAGCCTGGAGAAAACTCAGAGACAGTGTTGCCCAGACCTTGAGTTCTAGCCCCAGGATTGGTTTTAAAAAAAAGAAAGTAGATTGTTTAAAGCCTGGCACTGATGGCTCACGCCTGTAGTCGTAGTTACTAAGGAGGCTGAGATCCAGCCCAGGCAGGAAGAAGGTTCACGAGACTGTCTCCAGTTAACCAACAGAAAAGCTGACAAGAGCTGTGGTTCAACTAGCTCTCCACAAAAGCCCAGGAACAGTGCTGAGGCCCTGAGTTCTAGGCACCGCCCCCCCCCCCCCAAAAAAAAAAGAATGTTCCATAAGGTTGAATGAATCTCAGATTCCCTATCTTCTGACCCCCACCAGTGTGGGTTTAGACAAAGGTTTGGGATTTCCCTCCCCTCCCTCAAGAAACTAATCTTTACTCAACAGAATTCTGAACAACTGGAATCTCAGGCCACCTCAGTGCCAATCACAGCACTGTAACAAATGGACAGATCCCTGAGCCCTCAGGGAAAAGAGGGGAGAGAGGGACAGGAAGTGGGGATGACTGTAGATCAAGCCCAGTCTGGATCCCTAGCACTGGCCAGGGAAGGTTAAAAAGCTGAAACTTTGTTGTACAAAAAAGACAATCACAAATAAAAAGCTAATAGTTTTGGATTAAGAAAAAAAAAAAAAGAAAAGAATTGGTGCTGTGGCTCGAGTGGTAGAATGCTAGACTTGAGAATTGAAGAGCTCAGGAACAGCACCCCAGGCCCAGATTTCAAACCCCACAACTGCGAAAAACAAATAAATGGGCAACAAATCTTAAAGGAGTTACAGGGCCCAATTTTCCCAACAACTGAAATAAGAAGGCCCACTTCCCTAGCGGAAGGTAGGAGGGCCCTTGTACTGTGACCATATCCCCTAGGGTATCTGCTCCAGTTTTGGTGGCATCTCTGGGCACTGTTATGGGTGTACAGATGGGGATATTTGCTTTTCCCCTGCTGGAAGCCCGAGCTCTCATTCTTACCTGGAAGGACATGTAACCACCATTGAAGAGCTTCCTCCCAGAACGCTAGAAGTGGGCTCCCAGGAACAAAGAGCAGACTGCCCTTAAAGATGCTTCTGGGGGCCGGGAGTTTGGCCTAGCGGTTAAAGTGCTTGCCTAGCATGCATGAAGACCCGGGTTCGATTCCTCTGGTACCACATACATAGAAAAAAGCCGGAAGTGGTGCTGAGGCTCCAGTGGTAGAGCTCTAGCCTTGAGAAAGTGCTCAGGCTCTGAGCTCAAGCCCAGGACTGGCAAAAAAAAAAAAAAAAAAAGATGCTTCTGGAGGGGCTGGGAATGTGGGTTAGTGGTGGAGGGCTTGCCTAGCTTGCATGAAGCCCTGAGTTTGATTCCACAGTACCATATGCACAGAAAAAGCCAGAAGTAGCACTGCAGCTCAAGTGGTAGAATGCTAGCCTTAAAGAAGCTCAGGGATAGTGCTCAGGCCCTGACTTCAAACCTCTGGACTTCCAGAGATGCCAGGGACAGGCAGCAGGGACAGAGGGCTGCCCCTAGCCTCTTCAAGGGGAGGGAAAAGCTCCCAGCTCACTGCTTTCCAGAATCAGCACAAGCCAGGGGGACAGGGCAATCTCAGGTCACCCCCTGGCAGCTGCTGAGGTGGTCCCTACTTGGCTTGCCAGAGAGGACAGAGATGAGGGCACATTGCCTGAGGCTACTGCCAAACTGGCAGGAAGCATACGGTGTGAGTCTGCAGCATGCATATGCCCCCAACGTGGCTCTCCTGCTCCAGCCCTCCACTGAGCCCTCACTGACTTTCTTGCCTGAGCTGGCTTTGAACCGTGATCCTCAGATCTCAGCCTCCTGAGTAGCTCAGATTACAGGCATGTTGGCTCAGTTCTTAAACAAAAACCAACTTGTTTGTTGTGTGATGTGAACCGTCTTTTCTGTTTGCTGCCAGGTTTCTGGAAGGGGATGTGCGGGACCACCGTGCAGCCGCAGTGTTGACTTCTGGGACAATTGCCGTCTGGGATTTAGTGCTGGGGCGCTGTGCCGCCCTCCTGCCACCCACCCAAGGTCAAAATTGGTCTTTTGTGAAATGGTCAGCTACAGATTCTCATTTGCTCGCTGGACAGAAAGATGGCAATATATTCATATATCGCTACTCATGAGCTAAAGGGAAAACACTTTTTGGGGTGTATTTAGTCTCCTAGCACTTTTGGGGGACATTGGAAGAACTATAGAGTAAAGGGACGATGTGGGGTGTTTGTGTGGGTGGTGGTGGCACTGCTGGTTCATGCCCACTTTGAAGTAAAGGGTCTAGGGTGCTTTGGTGAGAGCTACATTTGCACATTTACTTTTAAAGATGTACAGAAAACTTCAAATGTCAATAAATATTTATTTTCATACATTCTGCTTGGCTTTTTTTTTTTTTTACATTGTATTGAGATCACTTTCCAAACCAGAACCCAATAAGTCTGTCCCCAGTGTATTTAGTCAGCCATGCTTGCTGGAAGACTTAGTTTACTTAGAGTGCTATATACCTCTTGTGCTATCTGTATTACTTTATTATTATGTATTAGTTGTGGTATTTTTGTATTATTGTATTATATTTTCTTTATTTCCAGTCCTGGGGCTTGAACTCAGGGGCTGGACACTATCCATGAGCTTCTTTTGTTCAGGGGTAGCACTCTACCACTGGAGCTACGGCACCACTTGTAGCTTTTTCTGTGAATGTGGTACTGAGGAATTGAACCCAGGGCTTCATGCATGCTAGGTGAGCATTCTACCACTGGGCTACATGCCTGGCTCCCTCCACTTGTTTTTGAGACATGGTCTCTCACTGATTGTGGTGGGTTTTTTTTTTTTTTTTTTTTTTTGCTGACCACGAATCAATGTCTTCCTGTGTGTACCTCCCATGGAACCACGATTACAAACAAGCTTTGCTTACTTGTTTTGTGATATTGGGTTTAAACTTGGAACTTACTGGAGCCACACCTCCAGCTCAAGTTATTTGAAGATGGAGTTGGAGTTATTTGAAGATGTGATTCAGATGATTAAAATGAACTTGCCTTGGGCTGGGAGTTTGTCTTAGTGGTAGAGTGCTTGCCTAGCATGCACGAATACCTGGGTTCCATTCCTTGATAGCGCATACATAGAAAAACCGGAAGTGGTGCTATGGCTCAAGTGGTAGAGCTCTAGCCTTGAGAAAGCCCAGGGACAGTGCTCAAGCCCCAGGACTGGCGAAAAAAAGCTCAGTACAAGTGCTGTCACAACAAAGGGGATGTGGTTGAAGTGCCAGAGCACCAGTCTTAACAAGCAGGAGGCTCTGAGTTCAAATCCCAAGTATCACCGAACAGAGCCTCAATACCCTTAGACTCCCTAGGAAGTCTAAGAAATGTGTGAAAACTTGTATAAATTACTCCCATTTATCTGTTTTGTTTTGTTTTTCTGCCAGTCCTGGGGCTTGAACTCAGGGCCTGGACATTGTCCTTGGGTTTCTCAAGGCTTGCACTCTACCATTTGAGCCACAGCGCCACTTCTGGCTTTTTCTGTGTATGTGTTACCAAGGAATCAGACCCAGGTCTTCATGCATGCTAGGCAAGCACTCTATCACTAGGCTATCCTCCCAGTTCAAATTTGTTTTATGTATATATTTCACCTTTTTAAAAATAAGAGTCTCATCATGTTCTCAGGCTTCTGCTTCTTGATTGCTGGGATTACAGATCCTGTGCCACCGTGCTCAGATAATCATATATTAAAACTTTAAAACTAGGGTTTATTTATGTATGTGTGTATTTATTTATTGGGTCATGGAGCTTGAACTCTGGGCCTGGGCACTGTCCTTGAGCTGCTACCGCCTCACCCTTGAGCCTCAGCCCCACTTCATGTTTCCTTGGAGTTGTTTGGAGATAAGAGTCTCTTGTACTTTAGTGCCCTGGCAGGCTTTGCACCAGAATCCTCAGAACTCAGCCTCCTGAGTAGCTAGGATTACAGGAGTGAGCCACCGTGCTTGGCCTCCAGGGTTTAGTTTTTAATTAACAAATTGATCTTTGTGCTAGTCCTGGGGCTTAATAACCTCAAGGCCTGGAAGGTGTCCTTGAGGTCTTGTGTTCAAATATACCTACCACTTGAGCTACCACTCCACTTCTGGTTTTCTAAAGTGGTTGATTAGAGATGAGTCATAAATTTTCTTCCCCGAGCTGGGTTTGAACTACAATCCTTAAAATCTCATCCTCCTGAGTATGTGGGATTACAAGCGTAATTCATCGTGGGTTTTTGTTGTTGTTGTTTTGTCGGTTGTGGGTGTTGAACTCAAGGTCTGGGCACTGTCTCTGAGCTAGGCTATCACTCTTCCACTTTTAGCTACATGGCCACTTGTGGCTTTCAAGAGGTTCAAGGACTTTCCTGCCCAGGCTGGCTCTGAACTGTGATCCTCAAATCTGAGTCTCCTGAGTAACTGGGATTACCAGTGCCCGGCTAACTCATCCTTTTTACTGGAGGTTTGGTAGCATTATCCGGGCTGGCCTGGAAGTCCTGGGCTTACGAAGGAAACACATCATTTAAAGACAATCCTTTCCACGTGTGTACTGCGTCTTCCACCTGTTAAATCAGTGTTGATATCCGTGGAAGCATCGTTGCGTAGACACTTTTACGTACAGGCACTTCGATAAGGAAACCAAACTCGCTGGTCTTGTTCAGGATGCTGTGGCTCTGGCACCTGTCTTGGTGGAGGGACTGGGCCGCCCCGGGGAATGCAGTACCACCCCGGGCCGCTAGGGGCCGCCATCGCCGGCGGGGCGCCGGGTCGACGCTCTACGCCACCGCGGTGCCGCTGAGGAGGAGACGTGGGCGGGAGGCCGCGGCGCAGTGCATCCTGGGTCGGCGTAGCCATGGCGGCTCGTGTCCTTTCCGCTTGTGCCCGCCGCCTGCCCGCGGCCTTGGCGCCTCCACCACGGGTCCCGACGCTGGCCCTGGCCCGGCCGCTTAGCACTGCCTTGCGGCCCTCGGAGACTTGGAGGAGGATCGGGGCCGCGCACGCGGCCGCGGCGCTGGCGCAGGTGACTCGCGGTGACTTTGCCGGGGCCTGGCCGGGGTCAAGGGCTGCGGGGGGGGAGGGGGGGCGTCCCGGGGTCGGAGGTCGCGGGGATCGGGGCCGGCGGGCGGCGGACCTGGCGTTGCTGAGCCCCGGGGGGGCCGAGGTGGGGACGCCGCCGGGGACCCCGCCGTGGTGATGCCGGCCATCGGGGGTGGGGGGCGGGAGGCGCCCCGCCAGCCGTCCTAGCCGCAGCCCTCCGCAGCGTGGGTCCCTTCCCACGCGAGGCGTGGGGGGGGGCGGGGGCTCCGCAGGCCCCGGCCGCGCGCTCGGATCCTCCCCCTCGGGGCCTCCCCTCCGTGGAGTTTTAAGTTCCCGCCCGTGTGACGGACTCCAGGGCGTCCAGCATGGAAGGATGGTTACCTTGGGGCCGGAGGCGTGGCCCCCGTGGGAGGCTGCCCGCTTTTAGCAAGCCGCAGGGCCCGGGTTCTAGCCCCGGGACAGCCAAAACAAAGGAACACAAAGAACTGCCCTCAGGTAGGGTTAACATCTCCAAGTCGAATTGGGAAACCTCTTTTTATACTGCTGGGCCTCTGTGTAAAGTTGTGAGAGTCTATCACGACCGTTACGGTTCCGAGGAAGTTATGCCCAGGCCAAGTAAGGGAGGATCAAGGCATCCTCTCTTATACGGACCGGTTGTGACTTGCTGACAGTCTGAACACACATTGGCAGGACATTTCCTTACTGGCTGTATCAGAGGTGAAGACCCTAATGCTCTGTGTTAGGAAGGGTAATGAGAGCCAGGCGCCAGGGGCTCACACCTGTAATGGTAGCTACGCATGAGAGGCGGAGATCCGAGGATCCTGGTTTGAGGCCAGCCCAGGCTGACAAATCAGAGAGACTTTTACCTCTAATGAAATAGCAGCAACCTGGAATTGGAGGTACAGCTCAAGTGGTAGATGTAAGTTAAAAAGCTACTCTAGAATGACAGACCCAGAGTTCAAGCCCTAGTAACAGCACAAGACAAAAAAAAAAAAAGAATAGCTGGTAGACGTTGCTGCCTGACTTGAGAGTGATTTCCACAGTCGCTAAGGTCTTCTTTCAGCATTGATTCTCAAGCCTTCCTCTGTGTGCACAGCTCTGCAGTTCCAATCCAGGTTATGACTCTAGGTCTGCCTAGGAGCCAAAACCTATCATTTGCCTTGCTGCTGCCTGATGGTCCTGCCCTGTGGGCATTGGTCCTGCTTTGAAGAGCTCCCATCACCCCAACCACCACCTTGGCTGGGTTCCATCTGCAGCAGAGGAGCCATTATTTTAGAGTTACAATTTTGTGTGTGGGGGGGGGGGGAGGGTTATGGGGTTTGGGGCCTGGGCGCTGTCCCTGAGCCCAAGGTAGGTAACTCAAGGCTACTGCCCTACCCCTTGAGCCATAGCCCCATACTTGGTTTTAGCTAGATTCATCACTTCCTCTCCTGCTAGCCAGGAACCACAGAACTCCCGTCCTACCTCCTGAGTCAGTTCAGGCTTCAGCTGTTCTTCTCAACAAGCCTGCTCAATGTTCACTTTTTGGGAATCAAGAGAACAGTGGTGAGGCCTAACACAGTTTTGTTAGGCCTCACACTGTTCTCTTGGTTTCCCAAAAAGTGAACATTGAGCCAGGCTTGTTGAGGAAGAACAGCTGAGTGAACATGACTGAGGAGGTAGGACGGGGAGTTCTGTGGTTCCTGGCTAGCAGGAGAGGAAGTGGATGTGTGTAAAACAAGTATGGGGCTGGGGTGTGAGATGTCTGGGCAGGTGGTAGGGAAGGCCTTCAGAGTTGTTCTGCAGCTGCTTCTGGATCTCGCTCGCAGAGGGGCTCCTGGTGGAGGAAGGTGGATTCCGTTAAGACACTGGATCTCTGGTGGAAAGGAGTCATTTTGAACCCTGTCTCTTCAGAGGCCTGGCCTCTGTGATTGGCATCGAGTACAGTTGTGTGTTGGCTCTTAAGGAGGTGCTTGCTTGTTCACGAGACTTTCATCTCCAGCTAATCATAGAAAAAGCCAGAAGTAGAGCTTTGGCTCAAGTAGTAGATAGCTAGCCTTTAGCACAAAAGCTCAGGGACAGCATCCAGGCCCAGAGTAAAAGCCCCAGGACTGCCCCCCCCCCAACCTCCCGCCCCAAGCCTCCCACAATTCTAAGATTAACTTGCTCAAGGCCAGGGAGCTCATAAAAGCCGGCACAGGGGCAGCAGCAGCAGCCTGCTTCCTGAATGTGGCCTCTATCTGGGTACACCTTAGGGTCTCATTCTGACCCTGTTGCCCTGCCACTCACCTGCCAGTGCTGCTGGAGGCAGTGGCGACACCTAGTGGCTAGGGTGGGTACTGCGGACACCTGCATCTGGTACACTTGGAGGCCTCTCATCTTCATGGCATACCAGTCCTGTCTGATTTTTGGGGGGGGGCAAACTCCGGCCTCTGTCCTGGCTGGTTTTGAACCTCAACCCTCCAGTCTTGGACTGAGTAGCTAGGATTATAGGTGTGAGCTACTGGTGCCTAGCATGCTGTTTGTTTCAAGTCTTCAATTTGTCATTCTTAAGGATTTCTCCATAGAAAGTAAGTTTGCTTGTAGAGGCTTAGGTCCTCAAGACACACACAATACTGGAAAATACTAATAAAAATGAAGCTGAGAGCCACACTCACACCTGTAAGCCTAGATACTCAGGAGGCAGGGATCGGAGGATTTCAACTTGAAGCCAGCCCAGGCAAGAAACTCCAGGACACGTATCACCAATTGACCACTAAAAAGCCAGAAGTATAGCTGCAGCTCAAGTAGTAGAGTGTTAGCCTTCAGCACAAAAGCTAAAGGACAGTGCCTAGGCCCTGAGTGCAAGCCCCAGGACTGGCACAAAACAGAGGAGAGTCGGGTGCTGGTGGCTCACGCCTGTAATCCTAGCTACTCAGGAGGCTGAGCTCTGAGGACTGCAGTTCAAAAACAGGAAGTGGTGCTGTGTGGCCAAAGCGGTAGAGTGCTAGCTTAGAGCTGAAGAACTCAAGGACAGCCCCCAGGCCTTGACTTCAAGCCCCAGGACTGGCTAAAAAAGAAAATAACAAAAACAAAAACCAGCCAAGGAGCTGGGAGCGTAGCCTAGTAGTAGAGTGCTCACCTAGCATGCACCAAGCCCTGGGTTCGAGTCCTCAGTACCACATACACAGAAAAAGCCACATGTGGTGCTGTGGCTCAAGTGGTAGAGTACTAGTCTTGAGCAGAAAGTGTCCTGGGACAGTGCCCGGGCTCTGAGTTCAAGCCCCAGAAATGGCAAAAACAAAAAAACAGGACAGAAAAGTCTTTTGAGATGCCATCTCCAAAGTAACCAACAAAAAAGGCCTGGCTAGAGGTATGCATCAAGTTGTAGAGCAGAATCCATGGATAAAAATCCTAAGGGAGAGTGATGGTGAGTTCAAACCCTGCCAACAGCACACACTCACTCACCACACTCACTGTCACTCTCACTCACTGAGATGAGCCAGCTTAGATTGTTCCGTGTTATCCATTCACCTCTTTAACCCCTGGCTTATGAGTTGGAGCTCACCCCACATTTGGTAACTGAATCTGGCCAGGACTCTAATGCCTGAGTCATGCAGGCAGGCTTATGTCAGAGATGCCAAAATATGAATTACTCTCTCGTCCAAACCCCAGGCTTAGCCAGGCTGATGCCTGTAATCCTGCTACTCAGGAGGCTGAGACCTGAGGATCGAGGTTCAGAGCCAGCCCAGGCACTAAAGTCTGTGAGACTCTTATCTCCAATTAACCACTAGAAAACTGGAAGTGGTGCTGTGGTTCAAGGAGTAGGGCAGTAGCCTTGAGCTGAGGAGTTCAGGGACAATGCCCAGGCTAAGTTCAAGTCCCATGACCAACAACAACAACCAAAAAAACCAAACAAATGCCAGGTTTCCTGGAAGAAATCTGTTGAAGCGGAATGGGTGATGAGGGCTTCCCTCCCTCGGAGCTGGCTTCCTGGGAACTGGCCCAGGGTTTTTTGAATACTTCCTAAGCCAAAATGGGCCTTTCCAGTGCTAGTGGGAACTGCCTTTCTAGGCCATGGGGAGTCTGGGAGAGTTATTCTGACCCCCACCAACCCAGTAAAAGTGGGAGAGGTGCAGGGTGCTGGTGGCTCATGCCTGTAATCCTAGCTGCTTAGGAGACAGATGTGAGGACCGTGGTCCAAGGCAGCTTGGGTAGAGACCAGACTCCCCTTGTTTCCGTTCCTGGGGCCAACCTGCTGAGAACTGTCAGGATCCTGAGGCCCCCAAGCCTGGAGAGTCCCACCTCTGAGCTGCCTCTGTCTATGTATGTGCCGCACGGGGTTCACTGACTTTCCCCGTCCTCTTGTAGGTGCCAGGGCCTGTGCCACAGTGGGGCCGCTCCTACAGCGACTTGCCGCCCTTGACACTCGAGGGCATCAAGGACCGAGTACTGTACGTCTTGAAGCTGTATGACAAGATTGACCCAGAAAAGGTAATTGTGCTGTCTACACCCCCCTTTAATCACAGCTTTAATCACAGGCCTCGTGACAGCAGCCGCCAGGTACTGGCTTTGGGATGTGCCAGCATGAGCATGTTAGTGGGCCTCCCCTGCTTTTAAAAAATGGAAGTGGGGGGCGGGAGCGTGGCCTAATGGTACAGTGCTCACCTAGCATGCACGAAGTCCTGGGTTCGATTCCTCCGTACCACATGCACAGAAAAAGCTGTATATGATGCTGTGGCTTAAGAGGCAGAGTGGTAGCCTTGAACAAAACAAGAAGCTCAGGGACAATGCCCAGGCCCTAAGTTCAAGCCCCAGGGCTGGCCAAAAAGGAAGAAAGGGAGGGGAGAAGGGAAAGAGGAGAGAGAGAAAGCAAAGAAAAGAAGAAGTGGGCTGGAGGTGGAGTTTCTTTACGTAGGCAAAGGCCCTGGGTTCAATCCCCAGCACCTAACCCACAAGTCACCAGAGATAATATACCATGAACACTTTTCAGCCTCTTCTGCTTTTTTAAAATGGGGGAAATGCTTTTTTGTTTTTTGCTTTTCAGTGCTGGGGCTTTTATCACCAGCCCTTCCTCCCTCCCTCCTTTTGAAATAGGCTTTGATCTGTAGGCTAGGTTGGCCTCAATCTTGCCTCCTCTTGAGCACCGATTTTTGTTGTTGTTGCCAGTACTAGGGATTGAACTTAGTACCCTAAGCTTGCAGAGTAGGCATTGTACCACTTAGCTACACCCACAGTCTTTTATGTTTGTTATTTTTCAGGTAGTCTTACGATTTTCCCCTGGCTAGACTACACTGCGATTCTCTTACCTATGGCTTCCTTCTTGCAGCTCTCAGTAAATTCTCACTTCATGAAAGACCTAGGCTTGGACAGTCTGGACCAAGTGGAGATTATCATGGCCATGGAAGATGAATTTGGTAATGTGCTGTGCACAGCGTGGTTGTCATAGGTCTGTCAGTGGAAAGAAGTGCTGCAAGTCCAGATGGGAATCAAATATTAACAGAAGCTGACTGGGAGTGTGGCCTAGTGGTAGAGTGCTTGCCTAGCATACATGAAGACCAGGGTTCGATTCCTCAGTACCACATACATAGAATAAAGCTGGAAATGGTGCTGAGGCTCAAGTGGTAGAGCTCTAGCCTAGAGAAAATCCAAGGACAGGGCTCAGGCCCTGAGCTCAAGCCCAGGACTGGCAGAAAAACAAAAATATAAATTAACAGAAGCAGTAGCTCCCACCCCTTACCATCCGACAACACCCCTAGTGGGGACCAGGCTGGCACAGGGCAGGCACAGGGTACAGGATGGAACTGAAGAGTCCCAGGGGGAGGGCAAAGGCGGCACCTGAGCAGATGTGCATGCCACTGAGTCCCCTTATGAGGTATGGCCACACCAAGCTTGGTGGCAGTCCCATTGTGCCTCTGCCTGGCCCTGTGTGCCCCCCATGTACTGCTCCTTTGAGCTAGCACGCCCTTGCGAAGCCGCTTGGCTTAGTCCCTGGGTGGGAATCCGGGGGCCTCCATTGCACCTTACAGAGGACACGGCTCAGAGCTGCACTCAGCAATCACTGCCTACTGGTTCCCAGGGCCTATCTCCCTGCCAACCCTATCTCCTCGGCTGTGAAATGAGCTGGCAGCAGCATGGAGTGTTAAGGAGAAGCCATATGTAGACAGTGGGCAGGGTCTGGGCAAGCACTCAACAGGAGAGGAAGTGGCTGCCTCGCTAGGTGGAGAAAGGCATGATGTCTTGATCACACGGCTTCTGGTACATGTGGTACACATGCAGTGAGCTGCGTAAGTATGCCAAGTGAAGGGAGCCCTGGCACAAACGGCAGTCAGGACAAAGTGGCTGGGGGGAACTGCTAAGGGATCCTAAGGATTTGGTTGAGAAAGACTTTTCAGTTGGCATCAGTGACTTACACCTGTAACTCTAGCTTCTCAGGCTGAGATCGGAGAAAAGTGCTGAGAAGTGGAGCTTTGGCCAAGTAGTAGAGCACTTGCCTTGAGCAAAATAGCTCAGGGACAAGGCCCAGGCCCTAAATTCACACTCCAAGACCCACACAAAAAAACAACCAGCAGTGTCCCCAGCACAGTGCTAGTACCACTTGTTCTTTGCTCACAGCCAGAGTGGGATTCAGGGTGGCTGGATGATTTTGAGTTGTGGGTTTGGGAGAAGAGTGGGGTGCTTTCAGTACTGAAGCATTTGTTCTTTCTGTACACACCTATTGTCAACTTTCTTCATTTAGGGTTTGAAATTCCTGATATAGACGCAGAGAAGTTGATGTGTCCACAAGAAATTGTAGATTACATTGCAGACAAGAAGGATGTATATGAATAAAATACCAGGTAAATAATCTCAACTTTGTAATTAATTGTCTGTAGTTCTTCAGCAAAGCTAGAGTAAAGAAAGATGGAAATGCGTGACAGATTTTTATAAAATGGACGTGGAGCTGGGTTTGGTGGCTATGCCTCGAGTCCTAGACACTTCCCATAATCTGCCTTGGGAAGCAGGCTATCTATCGTCCTTCTCCTTGAGTGAGGAGTCACCCTTGGACAGGACTCCCTGATCACCAGCCCTCCTCGCTAACATGGCCTTCCTGAACCCCCACGAGGCAGACCCCCTGCTGCACACGAAGTGGGAGTGGATAGCCCGATGACATTTTGTCAGGGGACAGGGACAGGCCTGCCTAGGGTAACATTGTAAAGTGTCTGCAGCGCTGAGCACAGCGGCCCATGGGACGTGGCCAAGGTTTTGCACAGAGAGAACATGACCTTACTTTGTCCTTACCAGAACCCATTCCTCACAGAGAGGACTCGGATGATACCGGAGAGGGTCGAGGGAGAAGGTGCCTCGGCGGCAGTGGTGGCACAGGCTCTGTTGGACTTCTATTTAAATTGTCTAAGCGTTTTGCCCTTTGAAAATAAATCTATGAAACCAACACTTCTCAACCTTTGCTTTTTCAATGTGTTATAAAATGCCTTTATGTGATGACATAGTTTAATCATGTATACTAACAATATAGGGAAGGGCTGGGAATGTGGCTTAGTGGTAGAGTGCTTGCCTAGCATTCATGAAGCTCTGAGTTCGATTCCTCGGTACCACATAAACAGAAAAAGGCAGAAGTGTCTCTATGGCTCAAGTGGCAGAGTGCTAGCCTTGAGCAAAAGAAGCTCAGAGATAGTGCTCAGGCCTTAAGTTCCAGCCCTAGGACTGGCAAAAAAAAAAATTACAGGGAAGCCAGGAGCTGGTGGCTTGTGTGTAATCCTACTGAGGAGGCTGAGATCTGAGAGGATCGTAATTCAAAGCCAGCCTGGGCAGGAAAAGTCTGTGAGACTCTTATCTCAGTGCTTAGGCCCTGAGTTCAAGCTCCATGAGAAGACAAAAAGAAAAAAAAAAAACTCAAACTCAACGTGTAGGGCAGGGCAAAGGCAGAAGATGTCAAGGTTAACCTGAGATGGTGAGGTGGTCTGGAAAGAACTTGCTGAGCGGAGGCTGAAATCTGAAACACTGAGGTTCAAAGCCAGCCAACATGGAAAAATCTTTGAAACACTGTCTCCAATTAACCAGCAAAAGGCAGGGCTGAAGGCATAGCTTCAGTACGACCCCAGCAAAGCAAGCAGGAGGTTCTGGGTTCAAGCTTCTGTACTGTGAAAGGCAGTGCTTCTCCAGTAGCGTACTTTTAAAAAGTTAAGAATGAATAAATGTGCTAAATGTACTGGTTACCTGACTTATGAAATGGTAGCCCCTCTGTATAGCACATTGTCAGTCACAAAATGATATTAAAAATGGCTGTTCTCATGAACAGAGGACTTTAAACGTGTCTGTTAGCAAATGGACTTGTTGATAGTAGAGTGCCGGTCTAATTCACCACTGCCTGAGGCCCTCTTTCTAAATAAACTGATAGCACTCAGGCTTGGGTCCGCCTGCATTGCTTTCTTCTGTCTTACGTGGGTGAACAGCAGCTCTGTGCAGCCCTCCAGTCTATGTAGCCCAAGTGCCTTTCAGCTCCTCCTGCCTTAGCCTTCTTCCAGCTGCTCCTTTCATTATTGCGGTGTTAGTTTCTGGAGGTCAATGTAGCTAAACTACGTGTACCGCCTAGATCTGAGATTTAATGGTGTCACCATTCCTGTCACTGGAATGTGTAGTTTGTAAGGGAGGGGGGGCAGGACTGAGTGTCAGCTCCCCCTGGTGGGGGGATGAGTCAGGAAGCCTCTAATTTGAGGCCCCCTCAGGCCTGCCTCTCTGAGTTAACTCTAGGAACACTAACACTGATGCATACATTCCTTCTTCCACACAAAACAGCTGTGGTTACACTGCAGTGTTTAGTCATTGTTGCATCCTCTACTGAGGAAAAGGGACACTACTCCCCTATTTGTATACTAGACAAATGCTCTACTCCCCACCTCTGTACCTTAGGAAAGTTCCAGTTTGCAGCACTGGGTAGCTTAAGTCCTTGTGGGCTGACCTCTTACCCAGATAGCTGTAGTAGTATGGCCCATTCATGTTGCTCATTGCACAAGTCCCAGGGGAATAATGAGGGGCTTGGCCACACAGAATTCATTGTAAGGTCTAGGTGATTCAATAGAAGCCCTGGCCTTTCTGCTCCAAAAACAAGAATGGGATGGGAGAAACTAAACACTACTGCTACAGGTAAGCAGTGAATTGGCCAAATGCAGCATTCCAAAGTGCACGGGTCACAGGAGGATTGTTTCTCATGGCCTATAAGGAGGCGGCCTACTTCTGCTTCCATGCCACCTATGATGTGTCACTCCTGGGGGTGTTGGTTGCCCTGAACTCATGATCCTCCTGCCTTTGCCTTCTGGATTACAGGTGCATACCCTCATGCCCACCCAGCTCACCTGAGGTTTTTTTTTGGTTGGGGGTGGGTTCTTTTTCCAGTCCTGGGGCTTGAACTCAAGGCTAACACTACCTCTTAAGCCATAGACTCCAGTTCTGGCTTGGTGGTGGTTAATAGGAGATAAGGAGTCGGACTTTCCTGTTGGCTGGCTTCAAACTACTATCCTCAGATTTCGGCCTCCTTAGTAACAAGGATTATAGGTGTGAGCCACAGCACTCAGTTCTGTTTTGCTCTTTTGTCTTTTGCAGTACTGGGATTTGAACCAAGGGCCTTCTGTTAAGGACTCTACTACTTGAGCCATCTTTGTATTCTGTATGGTCAAACCAATGAAGTGTTCCTCATTCTTCCCACGGGACTAGTGATGGTCACTAACTACCAAACTGGTCCTGAACTCCTGCTCTGCCTGACTCCATCACTAGAGTAGCTAGGATTTCACATATATACCAGCCAAACCCAGGTTGTTCTCAGTGTTGGGTTTTATTTTTTTGGTGGGTCATGGGGCTTGAGCTCAGCCTGGGCACTGTCCCTGAGGCTCTTCAGCACAAGGAGCCAAGTCCCACTTCCCATTTTCTAGAGGTTAATTGGAGAGTCTCGGGTCCTTTTGTGCCTGGGCTGGCTTTGAACCTTGATCCTCAGATCTCAGCCTCCTGAGTAGCTAGGATTATAGGCATAAGCCATCTAGCCTGGCTCATTGTTGGCTTTTATGTTTGTTCTTAGAACTAAGATTTGAACTCAGGGCCTCATGTAGCTTTCTTGTTCATGGCTGGTGCTCTACCCACTTAAGCCCATGTCACTAGTCCTGGCGAGTTAACTGGAGATGGGAGTCATAAAGACTTTTCTGCCAGGGCTGGTTTCAAACTGCAATATTCCTGATCTCAGCCTCCTCAGTAGCTATGAATATAGGAGTAAGCCACCCCACTAGGCCTCAGTGTGTGTGTGTGCGCATGCGTGCGTGCGCCACCCACACTAGGCCTCAGTGTGTGTGTGTGCACGCGTGCCAGTCCTGGGGCTTGAACTCAGGGCCTCAGCACTGTCCTTGGGCTTTCTCAAGACTAGCACTGTATCTCTTGAGCCACAGCACCACTTCTGGCTTTTTCTGTGCATGTGGTACCGAGGAATTAAACCCAGGGCTCCATGCTGCATGCTAGGCAAGCACTCTACCACTAGGTGAGGCTCCCTCAATGTGTTTTAAACATGTTCTCAAAAGCAAAATGGTCAGTGGGGTGACAGGACACTCTGCCAGACAGTGGGCAGCTCCCCTAACACGGAGGCTACGCAGACCGAGGAGCGCTTGCTCCCACAGGAAGAGCGGCTTACTAGTCCCCGTACTCCACAACAAACCAAACCATTACCTTTTACTTGGGTAGATACACTCAAAACCAAGCAAATAAGACCAAGGCCGGCAGAGGATGTCTTTCAGCCCACTTCCAATCTTGGTCAGTCCTCAGTATGGAGCAGACGCGTGAAGAATTGGAAAGGAGACACAATTAATTATCAAACTTTAATCGATAGACTAATCTTACAGGATAAACAATAAGACATCTAGTCAAGGTTACACACTTAAAAAAAAAAAATCCAGCAGCGCAAATCTAATAGACTAAATACGTTCATCTCCTCTCAAACAGGCATTTAAGAACCAAACCAGAACAGAGCACACACCACAAGGAAATAGGGTACTTACAGATTTTTGTCAAATAACTGCAGAACTCTTTTAAGAAAGAGAGGAAGGCTGCTAGACATTGAAAAAGCAGTAGAACCACCCAGCCTGGCAGGTCTATGTGCCAGGAGCTCCTCACTTCACTACTGGCACCTCAGCAAGGCAGCCAGGCCCCGAGGAGGAAGAGGATAAGGACATAGACTGAGCCTAACAGGAAGTATCAAGACAAAGGGACCATCCTCTTCCAAGCCAACAGGCATTTTACAGAGGCTGAGGAGTAAGGCGTCCTCAGCAGACAGAGTGCAAAGCAAGCCTGCCCTTGCACAGCCCTTGCACATGTACTCACCCCTTTTTCAGCCCCTCAGAGAAAGGACAGGCCTCTTACGGGCAGTCACTGAATGCTCCTTCAGGCACACAGTAAAAGAAAACAAGGTCCCTTCTTGGTGAACTATGGCGTTTCACTGACATGGCAATGTGGCAGGTCATCCTTTCAGCCCTCCTAAAGTGGCTACTAAGGGCCTCCCTGGGCCCCCATGCTGGCTACTTCAAAAGAGCAAATGCTATTCACAGAAAGCTCACTGCAGTACCTCACCCCAGAGCTCCCGTCATTCCCGAGTCTATGTGCTCTGGCTGGCTTACAGGGGTCAGGTGTGGTGGCCCCAGAAGAGAGGGAAGGAGAGCACCAGTACCAGTTCCAGGTGGTAGGGAAGGCGTCCGGCCTCCAGGATGGAACCCTAAAGAACACGAGCGCTGATGCAGCTCAGGGCTAAGCACATGTGTGTCTGCTCACAGACCGGACAGGCTAGTCCAGAGGAGGAAACACTGTCCACGGGGCAAGAGAGAACATCACATCAGTGAATACTGGGACAGTGACAAGAGTGACAAAGGCTCCCAGGGCTGTCTGTGCCCTCCGGAAGTGTTCCCAAGCCCTGAGCTGACAGTGAGTCCAATGTCAACTTAGGGCCCACGAGCTCTGCAAAGCAACACTGAAAAACAGCTCTACACAAGAAAAAAAAAAGCCGTCATGTATATTTTTATTTATATAGAAAATCTCCAAGTAAGGAATAAAAGCACCATTTTTACTGAAAAGAAAAAGGCTCACACAGGCTTTGGTCCTCTTGACACTGGCACCAGCCTGAGTGAGAAGCGATCAGGCCCTTGGGCAGCAAGATGAAGGCAGGCAGGCAGACACATGGAGGGAGGGCACAACACATGGGCACACTGGCAGGAGTGGGCTCAGAACCAATCCGGGCACAGATGCCGGTAATGAGACCAAAACCATGAGCTCATGGCACCGTCAAGGCTTGAGGACTAACGAAAAGGGCAAAGCGAGATGAGGCGCTGCCTGCTGCCTGGTCACAACTGGGGACAGGCTGAGCAACGAGGCACACACTTCCCCCAGAGGCTGGGCCGCACAGAAAAAAATCCAGCGAAGGGATGAACGCCAGGCCGTTTCATGGACGTTGAACTTCACGTATGTACTTAACATTCACCAAACAGCAGAGTAGATTTCCCTTGCCAGAGACAAAACTTGGCATTGACTACAGCACGAAAAGCAAGAGTCTAGTGGGCAGGGTTCCTGGACTACAGCTTAGAAGGGAAGGGACTAGAAGAGCGTCATAGCTGGCTCACAAGGGACAGTCATCTTGGTCGCGTACATGCAAATACGGTTCACAGAATGAGGGGACAGGCTCCAGTGGGAAGCTGCGACCAGTGAGAGGAGAATTGCAAAGACAGCAGCAGAGAAACATCACGGCACAAAGGGGATCACCCAAAAGACACTCCGCCTTTCAGTCAAGCCATCAGGAGACAACACAAGTACGCGTGTACAAAGGTAGTCGGGACTGAAACCAGAAGAGGATGAGCTGGTCATGAGAGGGCAAGGAAATTATCCCACTTCTGGGGGTCCAACACACCACTGGGTCCACCCACTGGGTGACATGACGTAGTGGGGAGGGCAGCCTCGGAGGCTGGGATAAAGGGCACTTGAACATAACGCTTAAGCAGAAGGATGGAATGGAGAAGTCGAACTGAAATCATCACTGGACTGCTTGCAGGTTTCTGGGGGCACTTCCAAACAAAGGTCTGCGAACCTAACCTGGCCCTAGGAACTTCCTTCCATGGGGCGCTGCCTTGAGCTGGAGCAGCCTAGCCCATACCTGCTGGCGCCAGGCTGGGCATCTCCAGGGGGCGGCCTGAAAAGCAAGACATGGAGACAGCCCAGTTCACGACCACCACAGAAAGGTGAGAGCTCCTGACCCAGGCCCCCCCAGGTCTTCTCTCTCAAGCACCCCTAGGCAGCAGCATGGTGGGGGGAGCTCAGAAAGGAACTGTGGATGAGGTACCAAAAGAGGAAATGATGTCTTTGGATTAACAAAATCTCAAATCTAGGCAACTGAATTGAAATTAAAAAAAAAAAAAAATCAGAATCAATGGACAGCAAAGTATGGCTTACCAACAACAGTCCCCTTCCTCCCCATTTTACATACAATTTAAGACAAAAAACACCCCCAACTCATCACAAAGCAGTCCAAATGTTTTCAAAACCAAGGTTTATGAAAATATTTCATTTGAAATCACTTCTTTAAAAACAACAACAACAACAACAACAAAAAAAACCACCAAAAACCAGCAACAGTGAAAGCAGAAAAAGCTTTTGATCATTCCCTTCTCAGCAACAATGGCAGATCTACTCTCACACAGAGTGTTCCACACCACAGGTTCGGAATTCAGATTTATTGATTTCCACCATACTGACTTTAAAAAATGGTCTGAAGCCGACTGCAAGAAAGGGAACCGGTGATTTTAAGTTAAAATTAAGCTATGGTGAAAGTACATCACCTCTGGCTTCAGTCAGCACATCGCCTCAGATTGAACAGATGAGTTTTGTGAACAAAGTTCCAGAACTCGGAAATCCAGGGGTGCTGCAGGCCTCTCCCGCAATGTCCTTCACTTTGGGTCAGTCTCCTGGGCCAGAGGTGAAAGTGCTTTCAAAAATACTGCCATTTTCCCAGCACAGTGTCCTTGATTGCATCCACATATTGAGTTGGGACCCAGTACACCCAGTAGTAAGAGGCTTCGGTGGGGCCCAACTGAAATGCCTGGAAGGGAGACAAGGAAAAGCAAGCCGGACCTCAGAGATGGATCACCAAGCAGTCAGCATAACAAACGCGAGGAGGGAAGTGAGTTAATCAAAAGGGGATGAATGACAGAAGGTCATGAAGCACACGGGGAATGTTCTCCTAATGTTTCACCCCTCCCCCCAAAAAAGACAAGTTCAGCATAGACAACTCCTAAGACAGTAAGACAGTAGCAGTCAATGTCAGTGCACGTCAGAACCTCTGGAAGGCTTGTGAAAGCAGCTTGATCCAGGAGGAAACTCTTCACCAGCTCACAGGGATCTGAGAGCCTGAGCCCAGAAAACCTGCATCCACACAGGAGAAACAGTGACATAATGGCACGAAGCACCCACACACCCGGCAGTAACGGTGCCTGGCAGGTTCACAAGGATACTGAAGTGCTTTCCAAAGGCACGAGCCAGATCTTACGGATCTAGTTATTAGACAGATCGCAATTCATGAGTAAGTTGCAGAATGGTACACATCATGATACCACTTAGGAAAAGTGAAAAAACAAAACTACTCTGTCTTGCTCATAGACATAGGCCCAGACAAGCAGACGGGTGGTCATAATGGGAGCCAGAGAGGAAGACAATGGGGTCACTGGAGATGAGTCTCATGGACTTTCTTGCCTAGGCTGGCTTTGAAGTGTGATCTTCAGATCTCAGCCTCTGAGTAGCTAGGATTTCCACCAGCACCTGGCCCTTTCTTTTTTTTGGTGGGTCATAGGGCTTGAACTTAGCCTGGGCGCTGTCCCTGAGCTCCTCAGCTCAAGGCTACCACCCTACCCACCCCTGGACCTAGGAGTTGTCCCTGTACTCTTTAGCTCAAGGCTACTGACCTACCCTTGAGCCAAGCCCCACTTCCCATTTTCTAGAGGTTAATTGGAGATAGGAGTCTCAGGTCCTGTGGTGTTCCGGCCGGCTCTGAACCTTGATCCTCAGATCTTAACCTTCTGAGTATCTAGGTTTACAGGCATGAGCCACTGCACCCGGCACTGGCCTTTTTCTATATTTCTTAAAACCTAACTAAAATGTAAGAACACAAGCATACTTCTAACTGTGCGTGTGACAGGTGAGTCTAGTTAGAGAACCACAGCTAGAAGGGGAATGCATACTGGCATTATGCTATCCAACACCCGAGCTCCACCTTGGCATTTAGAAAGGGGGCTATTGGAAGCGGCTCTGGCCAGGAATGAGTGCAGAAAGAAAAAAAAGCATTTCATGGAAACACTAGGCTATTACCCATACCCCGAGTCCTTCCACTCAACTCCTCTGTATCATCAGGCTGTCCCCAAACTGGGTACTGCCCCCACAGGGTCACATTGTTCCCACCAATGTATCAAAACAGACCAAAAGGCCTAGCTAAACATTAGAAAATCCATCTGTTCCACAGAGAAACAAGTGAGCATGCCCAACAAGCCCATCTGCAATCTTGTCTTCCAGATGAGGGTTTTGTGCTTGCCTGGAGCACTCCCAGGAGCTCGCTCCTTTTGTGCAGCCTTTCCCCTGACTTCTTATTGCCAATTATGGGCTTGATCTCAGGGCCTAGGCACTGCCCCTGAGCTTTTGAGTCAGAACTCCCCATTTTTACATGATTATTAGAGGTAAGAGTCTCCTGGCCTTTCCTACCAGGGCTGGCTTTGAACCATGATCCTCAGATCTCAGCTTCCCAAGTAGCACTTTTGTCCTACAGTGAATGGGTCTCCTCACACTTCCCTCTGCCCCCTGACCCCCATGGCCCAGGGTAAACCATTAGCTGCTGTTCCTCATGGAGGGGAATGGCAAATACTGTGTCCTGTCAGGTATCTGGGGCAGTGCCCTTGGGACTTCCTTTACTAAACTGCCTCTCTGAGCAGGAGTGGGAGCATCACAGACCCTTTGCTTTGCTGACTCCTTGCAGAACACCTCTATATGGGCTGTCCTGGAAACCTACACTGCAGGGCTGGACCTCAGACCCTGTTCCCTAGAGGGTCTCCAGCCAAAGCAGGGATCCTGCAGGAGAGGCTGCTTGGGGACCTTACAACCCTGAAGCTGGAGGGACACTCTTGTTTTGTAAACCAGACCAAAACCCCCACAAGCCATTCTTCTTCTGGGTATTTATTATCCTGGTGTCAAAGCAAAGAATTACAAATCGAGAGGGAGGCATGACGTTTCTGAAGGGGACCGAAGAGGACCAGGGCAGGGCGAGGGGAACACGGGGCTGCAGCCGAGGGGCACTCACCATCATGTGGTAGTCCTCGTGCCCTTCGATGGGCTCGCTCACCACGTTCTTAATGGAGCCCATGGGCAACTTCTCAGTGCGCTCTAGGTGAGAGGGATGACAGCAGTGATTTATTTTTGTCAGTCATGGGGTTTAAACTCAGCCGGGGCACTGTCTCTTGAGCTTTTTCACTCAAGACTAGCACTCTACTACTTTGAGCCACAGCACCACTTCCAGTTTTCTGGTATTTCACTGGAGTAAGAATCTCAAAGACTTCCCTGCCTAGGCTGGCTCTGAACCTGGATCCTCAGTTGTCAAGCCTTGTGAACTGAGCTAGGATGGTAAATGGGGGCCACCAAGCACCCAGCTCGAGAGCAATTATCCACAGCCCACCAGTCCCAGTTCCTGCCATAGCACCCCTCCCTCATGGAGCTGCCAGAACTGCAGGCATCTCCAGAAGGTACAGTGGGTCTAAAGCTTCTCACTGGTGCTTCCTGAGACCCTCCGGGGAGCCAATGAAGAGGATGTCAAGAGGGCAGACAGGCCTTTCTTGGGAAGAGTCAGAAAGCCTAGAAACTAATAAACACCCACAAAACAGCCCACGCCCAGGGCTAGCTGAGGTGTGGGCACCCAGACAGGGAGAAAAATGAAGGAGCAGCAGGTCCCTGTGGCTTCAGTTATGTGGGGTGGACATCACCGTGCAGCAAGTTTAAGAATGGCAGCCAAGTCAGGCAGTGAGGGGCATCTGGAGAAGGAGAGAGGGAGAGAGAAGAGGCTGCAGGGTGCAGGCCAACCACAGGACCAGTGGAAGGGACACCTGCAGATACTGGGGTATAGGCATGCAGCCTCAGCAAACACTTCAAGCAAGGTGGAAGACTCAGTGCAGCCCTTGCAGGAAGAAAAGTCTAGAAAAGCAGGTAGGGTGTGAAGAGTTGCCAAATGGAGTAAGAATGAACAGGCCTTAGCTGTAGTCTAGTGGCTTTTGAAAATGGGTAACAAAAAGGGGGGTCCTCATGCACAGAACAAGACTGATAGCACTAAAAGTACATTTCATGAACTATACAACTTGAGATGGAGAGGCGCTGGGAGGGGAAAACTGGAGAACATGAGGAGGGAGTGACACTGCTTAAAAAGAAAAGTACAGGGGCAAGGAGTTTGGCCTAGTGGTAGAGTGCTTGCCTAGCATGCATGAAGACTAGGGTTCAATTCTTCGGTACCACATACATAGAAAAAGCCAGGAGTGGTGATGTGGCTCAAGTGGTAGAGCTCTAGCCTTGAGAAAAACCCAAGGACAGTGCCCAGGCCCTAAGTTCAGGTCCAGGATTGGCAAAAAAAAAAGGAAGAAATGTGCAGGGCCTGTTGTGTGGCCTAATGGTAAAGTACTTGCTTAGCATGCACAAAGACCTGGGTTTAATTCAATTCCTCGGTACCACATACATAGAAAAAAAAAGAAATGTGCTCATTACCTGACATATAACTGTAACTCCTCTGTACATCACCTTTACATTAAGATTTTTAAAAATAAAATTAAGGGCTAAGAGAGTAGCCTAGTGGTAGAGTGCTCGCCTAGCATGCACAAAGCCTTGGGTTCCATTCCTCAGTACCATATACTCAGAAAAAGCTAGAAGTGGTGCTATGGCTCAAGTGGCAGGGTGCTAGCCTTCAGCAAACAGTGTCCAAGGACAATGCCTAGGCCCTGAGTTCAAACCCCAGGACTGGCAAAAAAGAAAAAAAAAAGTTGAAGCAAGCACATTTCACCCCAAAATGTCTGTAGATCTCACAAGAAAATAGGGATTTTAATTTTCTCTTGGTTCTCCAAAGATTGGACAACAGTGGGCCACAGTTTCTGATTGGAGTGACAGCAATGAGATAAAGGATAGACAGACTCCCCTCCGGACAGTGCAGCTGCCTGTTCTTGTTCTGTGGGGGCCTGAGGCTGCCCACACAAGGCAGCACAGGGGAGGAGTGGCCTTGAGGGTCCTTGCTAGCAAAGTGCTGCACAGATGCCAGGACTGCCAGCTGCTTCTTGCCAGAGGCTAGCAGCCAGCTCTAGGAACAGGGTGTGCTCCTCCTGATACAGGGAGACACACTCCCCGACACATGGGAGGGGCACATGACCCAATGGACATTGGCCAAGGGGTCTGTGAAGAAAGAAGAGCTCAGCTTTCCTCAACTCTGGAAGGCACAAGGAATCCCTCAATAAGGCTAGTGAGCCAGGCGCTGGTAGGACACACCTGTAACTCCACTCAGGAGGCTGAGATTGGAGGAACGTGGTTCTAGGGCAGCCTGGACAGGAAAATGAAACTTTCATTTACAACCAACTGCAAAACAAATCTAAACTAAAACCAGAAGTGGAGTTGTGGTTCAAGTGGTAAAGTGCTAGCTTTCAGCATAAATGCTCAGAGATAGTACCCTAGGCTCTGAGTTCACATCCCAGAACAAGGAACCCAGCCGGGCCCACCTCCAAAAAAAGCTAGTGAGGACGAGGCCGCTCAGTGTCAGGCCTACAGAAATAAAAGCTCCAATGCATGGGGCTGGGAGTTTGGCCTAGTGGTTAAAGTGCTTGCCTAGCATGCATGAAGACCCGGGTTCGATTCCTCGGTACCACATACATAGAAAAAAGCTGGAAGTGGTGCTGAGGCTCAAGTGGTAGAGCTCTAGCCTTGAGAAAGTCCAAGGACAGTGTTCAGACCCTGAGCTCAAGCCCAGGACTGGCAAAAAAAAAAAGCTCCAATGCAGACCTTGGCGTCCTCCATAGCCCAGGCCATGGTTCTGGGGCATGTCATAACTAAAGTATTCAAGATTCTAACAAGCACCTGGGGCCTCAGGCCCCATCGGCTGTTTGCCTGCACCTACTCTACCCACAGTCTGCTCAAGCTCCCCCTTGGCCACTGCCTTTAACTGGGCTACCTGAAGACAAAGGCAAAGAAGTCTGGTGAGGGGCAAGTGAATGGCAAGACCAGGAAAGCTGGGCAGCTGACTCTGACCCAAGGCATGCTAGCAAGCCTCTGCAGAAGGGAATGGTCCAGTGAGGGGCTCGGAACGAGAAGACCCCTTCTAAGTTTGGATAGCTTGCTCTGTCCAGGCAGTGAAAGGTTGATAAGTGAAATGCAGGAAAAAAAAAAAAAAAAAAAAAAAAAAAAAACACCCACAGGTTAGAAAATTGTTAAAGTTCATGAACAGCAGCTCGTACTTTGGCTTACTCATTTCAAGAATCAGCAGAGGGTTGTTCTGGAAAGGAACAAATTCAATTCCCACCCCCCCCCTTTTTTTTTGCCAGTCTTGGGGATTGAATTCAGGGCCTGGACACTGTCCTTGGACAGCTCAAGGCAGACTAGTACTTTGCCACTTGAGCTACAGCACCACTTCCAGTTTTTTCTATGTATATGGTACAGAGGCATGGAACCCAGGTCTTTGTGCATGCTAGGCAAGCACTCGACCACTAGGCCAAACTCCAGACTCCTCCACATTTTTGTCCCTAAACAAAAACCTATTAAGTGGGGCATGGTGGCTCACACCACTAGCTACTCAGGAGGCTGAGATCTGAAGATCTCACTTAAAGCCAGCCCAGGCACTAAAGAGCCGAGACCCTTATCTCCAATTAACTACTAGAAAAGGTGATACTGTGGCTCAAGGGGTAGGGTGGGTAGCCTTGAGCTGAAGAGCTCAGAGACAACGCCCAGACCCAGGGATATGGCAGTAGCCTTGCGTGGAAGAGCTGAGGAATGGCCCCCAGGCCCAGAGTTCAAGTCCCATGACCCCTCACCCCCCCCCCCCCAAAAAAATCTCTTGTTTTGAAAGTCCAAGATAGTGGCCAGAAAATTCCTGTTCAACCAGATTCTGTTCACAGATGGGAGCAGCAGGGGCCAGAAGGCAACCAGATAGGGTCAGCATGACTAATCATGTCTGAGTGATAGGAAATGAAGGAAGCCCACGCCTGTAATCCTAGCTACTTAGAAGGTAGAGATCTGAGGATCATAGTTCAAAGCCAGCTCGAACTAAAAAAAAAAAAGTTTCTGATACACTTATCTCTAGTGAACCACCACAAAATCAGAAGTGAAGCTTTGGCTCTAAGTAGTACTCTCCCTGAGCAAAGAGAGCTCAGGGACAGCACCCAGGTCCTGAGCCCAAGCCCCACAATGGACCGGGGTGGGGGAAAAAAAAATTAAAAAATTAAAAAATAAAATAAGGAGGCTGAGTGTCATCCATTAGGAAATAGTCCTTAGCTCCAGTCCTCATTGCCATGTAAGAATGCATGTGTATCTTTTGATTCTTCTTTACAAGGTATATGCCCCACCATCAGAAAAAGTGAACCTCTCAATTTTTATAAATGTGTGTACATCCATACACACTTTTCTAGGAAGCAGGCCTGATCAGCCCAAGTATTCAGACTTCTGGCTTTGTGTTGCAAAGAGAAGAGTCAGTGTCTGATGGACTGTCTCTGAGAGCAGAGGGGAAAAGGCCAAACAAGAGGCAAGTGTTAGCTGGCCACCAGTGGCTCATGCCTATAATCTTTGCTACAAGGAGGCTGAGATCGAGCCTGGGCAGAGAAGTCTGTGAGAATCTTATCTCTGATAAACCACTCAGAAAAAGATGTAAATGATGCTGTGGCTCAAGTGCTAGAGTGCCAGCCTTGAGTACAAAGAGGATGGGGGAGGGACAGTGCCCAGGCACTGAGTTCAAACCTCAGGACTGGCAATAAAAAATAAATTTATTTATTTATTTAAGAAAATAAGTAAATAAATAAAAGGCAAGTGTTGAAAAAGCAAAAGCCAAAAGTACGGAGTACAGCAAGGAGTGGTTTCCATAGGAGGAGCAGACAGCACTGAGGCATGAGCAGTGGGTACTGGCAGCTGAGCAAACTAGGAGCTCCAGAGGGACACATACCTTTAGTGCCTATCCACAGCTGGTCTTGTTCTAGCTTAAAGGTGAGTCTCACTTTTCCTCCAGACTTATTGTACATGCCAGACAAGGGCACTGTTGGCAGACGCTCCTGGAGGGAGATAAGAGCATGGTAAGAGACGGGGACAGGATTCAATCACAAGAATCTCAAGAGGTGGACTGACTAGATCAAAGACGCTCTCAGAGCCATTTGGCTTACCTGGGCACCCTTCACAGAAGGCATCACATCCTCGGGTTTTCCTTTATCTAACACTTTCCTGTGTTGCTAGAACGGAAGTCAGAAGACAAGGTTAAATGAGACTGCTGTCCACACTGGAATCGGGTGGCTATCTCTCTGACACATGGGAGGAAAAGAAGACCTTAACATCTGTATATGAAACCTTTTGATTTCTACTGAATCTTGGTCCCTTCTAGGTGCTACAGAGTTCCTGTCTCACAAGCCCACAAAGCAGTCTCTACCTCTGAAGGAGTACTAAGCCACTGCAATCTACCTCTCTGGGAAGACAGGAACCCACACTTAACTTCAGGTACCGTACTGTTCATTAGCCGACCTGAGTAGCCCAAGCAGGGTGTACAGGCTGCCAGTCCAATCCCTCTAGTCCCACCAAACAATGAAGCATCGAGCTAAAGTTGGCAATAAAGGTGTCACTCTCCTGGTAGGGCAAGAATGACAGTACCTGCTGTCATCTTCAGCTCCAAAGAAAACTACAAAGTGCTAACCACCAGCTGAAAGTCTAAGGGAATTTCTTCAAAAACAGACCTCCAAGCTAGCTAGGGTCTGGTGGCTCACACCTCTTGTCCTAGCTACTCAGGAGACTGAGATCTGAGGATCCGACTTCAATGGCAGCCCAGACAGGATAAGTCTGTGAGACTGTTATCTCCAATATCTACCAGAAAACTGAAAGTGAGGCTGTGCTTTAATGCAGTAGAGCACTAGCCTTGAGCAAAATAGCTTGGAGACAGTGCCCAGGCCAAGTTCAAGTCCATAACTGACCAAAAAAAAAAAAAAAAGCTCTAACTTAATACAGAAATGTCTGCATTAATCTCAGCTGTGCAGAAAACCTGAGAAGCCACATTTCCAAGCTCAATTGCTGATCCCTCCTGTTTCCAGCCACAAAGCAGCCTCCAGCCCTCACCCACCCAACCCTGAGGGCTCAGAGGCAGCTCACTACCAGTAAGTCCACAGCCCCCTAAATGCCAGACGCTCGTCTCTCTACCTATGGCTTTATTGCTATGGCAAGCTTGGTAAAGCTGGAACTACAGATCAAGAAATTTGATTCAACTTAAGCACCAGGAGGCCAGGAGCCAGCTCTCATTTTCACAGCCTGGTCTACCCTGTGGCAGGAATGAATTCAACCACTGTCAGAATGCTAGCAAGCACATTAAACTCCACACCCCTAACCTGCAGATGCAAGGGAAGGGGCTGGATCCTCTCAATCAGGCCAGGCAGGGCCTCATAAAGTGACATGGTTGAAACACAGCAGCACAGGCTGCGAGCATCATTTGTGTCAGCCTTGCTTCTTTACGAGAACCTTTTAAAGGCTCTCCTCTGCACGGTGGAGACTAGTTCCAAGCCTGACAGGCTACCATTAGTAACTAAAACCTGTACTTATGAGGCAAGTTCCACTCAGGGGCGTGGCCTTGAGTAAGAACCTGGGCATCAATCTCATAGGCGTGGGGAAGACAGGAAAACAGAAATGAACTCAGCAGATGACCAGAAACTAGGTCCCCATCTTTGGTGATGAAACTACCCAAATAAACACTTTTTAGGTATTAATGTAGATTTTTAGCCTAACAGCCTTATCTAGCAAACTCTTATCTAAACCTGGTAGATAGGGGCTGGGGTACTCAGTTGTAGACCTCATGCTTAGCATGTATGAGGCCCTGGGTTCAAACCAACACTAAAGCCCAAATGAAAAACAAAAAACTGGAAGTGGAGGTATGGCTCAAGTGTTGAGTGGCAGGAAAGGCCCAGAGTTCAAGCCCCAGGGCTGCTACAACCCCGCCCCAAAACAAACAAACAAAAACACATAAAGAAAAGATCATGGGAAGATGTTTTAGACTATAAAGTTTCAGAGATTTTTGTAAAGACAATATCCTCTATGGTGTCTGAGATAGCAATTTGTCCCCAGATACGCTTTATTCACCTATAGAAAAATTAGCCTTTTTTAAAAAAAAATATGACTATTTCTTAGGAATTCTGCTTAGGTCTTTGCTACCAGATTGTAAAAACACTTATCCCTTTTGGGATTTGGGAACACATACGTGGGATCATGGATTCTGGTCATATGCTTTTGAACCTACTATCACTAAAACCAATGTTGGCTCAAAGTAAACGCTACTGAAAATACAGGTTCAAGTATTTGTGCTGGGCATCGGTGATAGGCTTGGCAAGTGCAAAGCTTTGGGTTCTGGCTCAAAACACCGGTTTTCCTTCCTGAGTGTGATTCAGCAACAAGTGGGGCTTGGGGGAGGGGAGGATGGGCACAGGGAAGGGCTCTTCCAACCCGTTTCTTCTACGTAAAACCAAGAAGTTAATGGCTACAGAGAGCATCACATCACTAGAACCTTTCTGTTCAAAATGAGCAACAAAGGTCAAAGCGAAAACCAAGCCGCCAGCTCCAGGGATTAGAACAAAAAGGCGAAGTAAAACCTAGTGTCTTTATCTTTTTACAGCTCCACTGGGATTTCTGAAATGGTCACTTTTAGAGATACCTCTGATATGTGATTTCTATACCAAGACTGAACTTGGTGATTTGGGGGGGGGGGGACAAAAAGAAAGAAAAGGAAAAAAATGTGAACACTTGGACAACATGGGGCTGACTCAAACTCGGGCAGTTTTCCTCTGGCAAACAACAGGACAAAGAAATCTGGATGTGACTCTCTTTATTCTGTGGTCTGAAGCTTCCCTTTCCAAAGGCCTTATCCTAAAGTAGGTAGACTTAGACACACTGACCCGCCAGATGAGACAAAGTTGCAAATCTCAGGTAGTTGTCACCTCCACTCAGCCGCACCCAACTGCTGCCATAAATTTCCATCATGGACCCTGTCCAAAGAGGAGCTTATTCTAGGGAGAATGTAAGCAGCCAAGGCTAGAGAGGACAAAGCCTCAGATCGCTCAGGACCAACAAGCACAGGGTGGACTCACTTTCTGCCTGCAAAGAGGCTCCTTCTTGTTCTCTTCGGCCTTTGCATCCTGCTGAGCAGCATCTTTGGGTGTGTTCACTGCTAAAACATCATTTATGGTGGAGCCAACCACCATGATCTTGGCTCCACTGGTCACTTTTATTTCTCTCAACGTCTTATCTTCAGGAACAAGTCCCTTATACATGACCTTCTGCATGGCAGGCGGGAGACCTTGGGAAAATGGTAGAGTGCAGTGAAAGGAGATGTATAGATCAGATGCATGGACTACCCATGGGTAAAAGAATAGGAAGTGAATGCTGATTCCAGCAGCATTCTATCGGCTTTGTGAATTTGGGCAGTGCCATCAACTGAGCCCCAATCTAGAACTTTATATAATGAGGGGAGTAGACCCTCCTGCCTGGATTATGAGATGGGTTAAATGTAAAGCATTAGTGTCTGGCATTCTATAATTAGTCCGTTGGTCCTATCATGCTTTTCAAGTTTTTTAGTAATTAGCCCATTGGTCCTATCATGCTTTCCAACCATTAATTGCCCACCTATTAAGTTACGATTCATAGGTGTCAGGGACAGAGAAGCCAACCAGGTTACTATTCTTCCATACCTTATAGGGCTACATGGAGAAGAGTTTGGGGGGGAGGGGAGAAGAATGGCCTAGTGGTAGCGTGCTTGCCTAGCATGTACAAAGCCCTCAGTTTGATTCCCCAGAACCACATACACAGAAAAAGCCAGAAGTGGTGCTGTGGCTCAAGTGGCAGAGTGCTAGCCTTGAGCAAAAAGTGTCCAAGGACAGTGCCTAGGCCGAGTTCAGGCCCCAGGACTGGCAAAAAAAAAATCAAGGGCCAGTGGTGGAGTGCCTGCCTAGCATGCACAAAGCCCTGGGTTTGATTTCTCAATGCCACACACAGAAAAAAAGTCTGAAGTGGTGCTGTGGCTCAAGTAATAGAGCAATAGCTTTGAGAAAGCTCAAGGACATTGTCCAGAGCCTCAGTTCAAACCCAGAACTGGCAAAATAATAATAATAATAATAATAATAATAATAATAATTTCCACTGGGCACTGGTGGCTCACCCCTACAATCCTAGCTACTCAGAAGGCTGAGATGTGTGGATCACAGTTCAAAGCCAGCCCAGGCATAAAGTCTATGAGACACTTCTCCAATTAACCAGCAAAAAAGCTGGAATTGGTGGTGTGGCTCAGGTCGTATGACACCAGATTTGAGCTTTGAAAAACCCATGAGTCAGTGCCCAAGCCAGAGTTCAAGCCTCAGTACCAGCACACGTGCACGTGTGTGGGCACATAAACAGAAATAAATTCCAAAGGCAAAGTAGTATAAATAAAATGGACAGATACGAGTTCACTACCCAGGGCCAACACCATACCTAGCCAACAGCAGTGTTTGCTAAACTTCCCTTAGAAGAGCTACCCAAGACATTTACTAAAAATAAATCTCTGGCTACATCCCAGACCCAGGAAAACCAGAATGGGCAGAAGAAGGTCCCAGAGCCCGCTGGAAGGAACACACACACACACACACACACACACGAACAAGTGTTCACGGGACACCTGGGGCTTCGACCTCGGCTTAGCTCATCTCGATCTTCGTAGGTGTCGGCCCCCCTCCGCAGCCTCCCCCCCACCCCAACACACACACACACACACCCACACCTGATGGATCAAGGCCCTACGGAGAACCGCAGGGAGAGCCGAGGGGAGGGGACGGGCGCGCATGCGAGTCCAGCCCGGCGTGCGGAGCGGAGGGAGGGAGGCGGCGGGCTGTCACCGCCCGGGGTTACCTGTGATCGAGTGGATCTTCTGCTTCAGCTCGGAGCCGGTGCTGTCCAGGGGGACCCTCACGTCGTGCTTCGTCTTGTTCCAGATGATCTTGAGGTCCACCAGCTCCCTGTCCGCGCCGCCGCCGCCGCCCGCGTCCTCGCCGTTGCTGACCGAGGCCTGCGCGGCGGGGTCCCCGGGGGGCTGGGCCGGGGCGGGCTGCAGACGGCCTCGCGCCTCGCACGAGTCCTCGGCCGCCCCCGCCGCGGCCTCGGCCTCCACGCAGCTGAGGGGCCGCGCGGACGCCTCGGCGGCCACGCTCTCGGCCTCCGTGTCCATGCCGGGCTCCTCCACGCCTGCAACGGGGGTTACGGGGTGGGCGCTCGCCACGGGGCTGGGCCTGGGACGCGACTCTGCCCCGGCGCCGACGCCGCACCGCCGCACCGCCGCCGCCGCCGCTCCGGCTCCCGCGCCGCGCTCCGCCCCCCTCCTCCCCCCCCCCCCCCCGCAAACCTCGGCAGCTCCCGCAGCCTCCGTGCCAGCCGGGCGCCCGCCTCCCCCTCCGCACTCACCATCCGGGGCCCCGGCCGCCGCCATGATGATTGTGTACAACACCCACCGCTCCCGCAGAGGCCGCTGGGAAGAAGCGAGCGGGCTGAGATTGGCCCCCGCTGCAGCCCCTAATCTCGCCCCGACCAGCCGGAAGCAGGTGGATGTTTCTATGGAGATCCGCCCCCTTCGCTCGCCCCGGCCGGCCCTGCCGCGGAGGGGGGCGGGTCCGGAGAAGTGGCCCGGCGCGCCGGTCTCAGCCCCCGTGGCGGCCGCAGCCCTCCAGAGGGGGGCGTGAGCTTTTTTTTTTTTTTTTTTTCCCGCTCAGACGCCTGCGACTTTAAGGGGCGGGGCTGAGCGCGCTGTGGCGAAAGCGGATTGGCTGGGAGGAGCTTCCCGGAAGTGTCGCAGGAAGAAGCCCCTCCCCCCGCACGTGTGAGATTCGACTCCACATGGCGGCGCTCCTGAAGAAGCTGTGGAGGCCCAGGACAGCCTTAGAAGGCCCAGGCCGCGGCGTGGGATGGCGGGGAGCGAGCCTGGGCATCGATCCCGGGGTTGCGGTGCGAGTGCGATTCGCACCCAGCCCCACAGGTAACCTTGGCGGACGTGACGCGGACTGACCGCGGCCCACCGTCCGGTCTCCGCCCTCCATCCCTCCTCCACGAGTGGCTTCCGGTGCTGTCAGTCCGCCAGGGCCGCGCAGACCCCTGGTCACCGGGGCGGAGGCGGAGGCTCGGGCGCCGAGGGACCCGCCTACCGTACCGTGTGGCCAGGCCCTTGTTCTCCAGCGTGCAGTAGCCGTGTGTTCATTTGAGTATGAGCTGACAGGTTCAAGGGAGACCGGGATCATCAAAACAAAGTTGAGTCCCCTGCCCTTGAGAAGCCTTCACTACGACTCACATCGACCCCAAAAAAACCAACTCACTGGGGTGCAGCTCCAGGCCAGCGCCTGCCTTCAATTCAAGTCCCAATACCACCCCCGATTTTTTTTTTTCCCCCTTTTCTTCGTGGTGGGCTGGAACTCAGGGCCTCGATGCCCTCCTGAGCTGTTGTTTTGCTAGCTCTCTGCCGCTTTGAACCACTTTCTGGTTTTCTGACGGTTAACTGGAGGATGAGAATCTCATAGATTTTTCTTGGCCTGGGCAGGCTTTGCACCACGATCCTCAGATCTCAGTCTCCTGAATAACTAGGATTACAGGTGTAATCCTGAAGCCTACCTTCAGAAGATGATTTTGTTTTTGTTTACTTTTATGGAAGTTATCTTATAGGTACATGTGTTCATTCGAGAAATGAAGTAGAGTAGACTGGGGTTAATTACAAGGTGCTCTACAAGGCCTGGCAAAGAGAACATTTGAACTGAGACCCAAATGAAAATAAAAAAAGACCACTCCCTGGGAAGCCTATATGAGGAACCTGGGCAGTGGGAATGACAAGTACAAAGGCCCTGTGGTTAGTGTTGTTAGCTTAATAAGCCAAAGGGAAGCAGAGACCTAGTGTATACCCTTGAAGATCCCAGACCACATTAGTCCCACCTGGGCAGCCTTTGCCCATTGACCATGATTTTCTTTTCTTCTCCTTATGCCAATACTGGCTTGAACTCATGGCCTGGGTGGTAGCCTTTAGTTCTTTTGCTCAAGGCTAGCACTCATACATACCACTTGAGCCACAGTTCCACTCTCAGAAACTTAACAAATATAAGCACATTTCTTTCCTTTTTTTTTTTTTTCTTTTGGCTAGACCTGGGGCTTGAACTTAGGGCCTGGGTACCACCTTAGGCACTCTCAAGGCTAGAGCTCTACCACTTGAGCCACAACACCACTTGTGACTTTTTTTTATATATGTAGTACCGAGGAATCGAACCTGGGTCTTCATGCATGCTTGGCAAGCACTCTGATATTAAGCCAAACTCCCAGCCCATGTATTTCTTTTTATTAGGCTTAACAGACACAAAGTCCCTCAACAGTGCTAGTGGCTAAAGTTTACTCTGATTCTGTGTTTACCTGTTATGAACTGGCAAGTTTGTAAAACAGCACTGGACTGAATACAAAACACTCCCATTGTGGGCCAAGGCCTGAGATTGTTTGGATCCAAACTTCAATCATGGCCAATTCCTAGATGTATAATTTAGTTAAATTACTTCGCCTCTCCGAGTCTCAGTTTTGTCACCTGTCAAGCAAAGCTAATAATAGTGCCTGTTTTGTGAGTTTGAGCCAGTTCAGCAGAACCACTTAGCAAGATCTATATATGTGGAAAACATTTAATAAACAATAAAATTCAATTTCTCATTTTCTTGCTGATTTGCATGAAAAAAAAAAACAAATAGAAAAGACTGTTGACTACAGATAAAAGAATCAAGCAACAAAGATCACTGTAAGAACTCAAATTAATTGAAAGTATACTTTGAATAGATACCAAGCAGCTACCTGATAAGAAAAGTCCTATTTTTTGTGTTTTTAAATCATCCTCACAGATGAGGAAATTGAAGCTCATGCAAGTTAAGTAGTGCTGGGCATTGGTAGTTCAAGCCTTTAATCTTAGTTACTCGGATGGTCCTAGGTACTCAGGAGAATAAGATATGAGGACTGTAGTTCAAAGCAAGCCAAGGCCAGAAAGTCCATGAAACTTTTATCTCCAGTTAACCAGCAAAAAGCCAGAAGTGGAAGTGTAGCTTAAGTTGTAGAGTATCAGTCATGAGCGAAAAAGCCAAGCCTCTGCCCTCTTAGTTCAAGCACCAGCCCTGGTAGACACACAAAGATTTCAAGAAGACACAGTTCCAATTATATGCTATAGAGTATAATGCATAATGTGCTTTTACAGTATTTAAGATGTGTTTTCCTGTAATTGTCATATCGTGTGTAGAATGTGTTAAATTTGTGTGCAAGCTTATGGCTTCAATGAATAATTTTCTGATGCTTGTTGAGCAGAAATTTGGCCCTGATACAGATATGAAAATACAATGGCAGTTTGTTTGGGAGAGTTGGTGAACTTTATGTGTCTATGTCTATCCTGGTGCTTCCCTGAGTTGATTTCTTTTTTTTGGGGGGGGGGTCAGTCATTGGGCTTGAACTGTGGGCCTGGGTGCTGTTCTGAGCTCAAGGCTACCACCCTACCCCTGTGCCTGGGCATTGCCCCTGAGCTTTTCAGTTCAAGGCTACTGCCTTACCCCTTGAGCCACAGTACCACTTTCCAGTTTTCTAGTGGTTAATTGGAGATATGAGTCTCACAGTCGTTAGTGCCTGGACTGGCTTTGAACCAAGATCCTCAAATCTCAGTCTCCTGAGTCCATAGGATTACAATCATGGCACTTGCATTTCACCCAGCTCAGAAACTTGGGTGGTTTTCTAGTTCCGGGATGAGGTTTCAGAGGCTGCCCATCTTCCAGTGGCTGGCTGAAATTGTCTGGGACATTGTGTCCTGGGCAAAGTTGTTTGCCTCTTGCTGAGGCTTATAGCTGACTTTTTCTGTTAAGGCTGAGCCACTCTCTTCCACCAGGGTTCTTGCACCTGGGCGGTCTCCGTACTGCTCTCTACAACTACATCTTTGCCAAAAAGCACCGGGGCAGCTTCATTCTGAGGCTGGAGGACACAGATCAGACTCGCCTGGTGCCTGGGGCGGCAGAGAACATCGAGGACATGCTGGAGTGGGCAGGTGAGTCTGCTGAGATCTTGGGGTCCAGGGTGGAAGATGGCAAGGAATTCATGGGGTGCCAGAGGCCTTGTAAAAGTGCTGAGGTCCAAGGCTAAATTAAGGTTCTTGGTTTTAGAGCTTGTACTCGGGGCCTAGGTGCTTCCTTTAGCTTTTTACACTCAAGGCTAGGAGACATAGCTTCACTTCCTGCTTTTGCTGGTTAATTAGAGATGAAAGAGTCACAGATTTTCCTGCTCAGGCTGGCTTTAAACCACATTTCTTAGATCTCTGCCTCCTGAGTATGTAGAATTATAGGTGTGATCTGCTAGCACCAGGCTTGGTGTCCCTATTTTTATTGCAGAATTGTTAGGTCCATTCCCTGTGGGGACCAGCCAGGAAACAAGCTGCATGGGAGTTGGAGGACATGACCTCATACGAAGGACAAAGTGCCTGCTCCCGTGGGAATGCAGGCTCAGCCTGTCCAGCATCCGGATTCCACGAGGAGTCAGAAATCCAGATGTTTTTATGACTACTTCCTATTATTAAATCTAGATTCTGAATTTTTTAAAAACTATACCAGGTGAGTAAAACAAAGTATATGTAGTGTTCTGAAGTGGATCTTCTAGTTAAAAGTCCTGAAGACAGTTAGGCTGAGGGAGAACAAAGAGGATAGTGTGTTTCCTTGTGTGTCCACACAAACTTCTGCAGGCCTGGATAGGATGCCTGCTAGGTGGCATAACCACTGAAGGGAAACGGCCCTATGAAAATACCAAGACATGTAGTCTCCTCCAGGTAAATTATTCACTGGATTCTGAGGTCTGAGGCCCTGGAGAACTAAAACCTATTTTTCCTTCTAGCTTCTCTCCTGGAAGGTTTCAGACCATATTCTGTTGAAATTCACTGTATAAAGGAATCAAGATCACTTATTGTGGTCCACATATCTGTTTCAGGTGCTGGGGACTAGTGTCCCTGGAAAGACACAGGGCATAATGGCAGAGAAGGGATATAAGCAGACTTTTCTTGTGTTCTTGTTGCTTTTTCTTTATTTTATTTTTTCTTATTTTGCTTTTTTTGAGAATGTATCTTGCTCTGTAGCCCAGTCTGATCTCAAACTCAAGATCTACTTGGCTAAACATCCTGGGTGTTGAGGTTTCAGGTGTGTAAGCTCCACACTAGTTAGCCTAATTTTGTGTGTGTGTGTGTGTGTGTGTGTGTGTGTGTGTGTGTGTGTGTGTGAGAGAGAGAGAGAGAGAGAGAGAGAGGGAGAGGGAGAGAGAGAGAGAGAGAGAGAGTGTGTGTGTGTGTGTGTGTGTGTGTGTGTGTGTGTGTGTGTGTGTACTGGCTTGAACTCATGGTTTCATTCTTTCTTGGCTTGTGCTTTATCACTTGAGCCATACTTTTAACTCTGCTTTTGCTGGTTATTTTGCAAATGGAGGATTCAAGGATTTTTCTGTTTGAGCTGGCTTTGAACCATGATCCTCATCGCTCAGCCTTCTAAGTAGCTAGGATTACAGGCATAAGCCACCAGCACCTTACTTGGCTTTCTCTCTCTCCCCCCCTCTTTCTCCCTCTCCCCCACCCTCTCTACTTTTCGCAGTACTGAGGTTTGAACTCAGATTCTTGTGGTTACTAGGCTAGCACTACCATTTGAGCCACACATCAATCCTTGGTGTTTGTGTGACAGGTTCACACCGCTGTTCACAGTCATTGTGTTTCACTCATAGCCTGGATAACAGGCCCACTCCACCCTACCCAGCCATTAGTTTAGTCACAGCCAGAAAGGACAAACAAGGCCAGCCAAGCCCAGCAGGCTAGATCTTCAGCCTTACACCCTCTCGCCATCCACTGCAGCAGGCCGAGACTGGTTTCTCCCTCACCAGGAAAAAGATGGATAGAGGGGAAGTTGGTGTTGGGGCACCCCCATGACCATTTCGCTCCTCAGGTACCAGGTGGTCACCTAGAGGCTTCAGCCTCTCCGTTCTTCCTCTCATAATCTCTAAAGTGAAGTCCTAATAGTATTGATTAATGGGATTATTGGGGGGCTGGAAAGGTTTAGTATGAGCCAAGTGTGGTGGTACACAGCTGTAATCCTAGATAACTAGAGAGGTTGACGTAGGAAAATAGCAGTTTGTGACCAGCTCAGACAAAGATACCAGACAGTACCTGAAGAAACAAACTAAAAAAAAGGACTGGCAAAGGATCGAGTGGAAGAGGGAAACAAGGCCTAGAGTGCAATCCTCATTATTGCAAAAAAAAAGAAAAATTAATAATGTGTGTACCTTGTGCCTAGAGTCACGTGTGGGACTGAACACTGTACTATGTGTTTCTCCCCTGCTCCCCAGGTATCCCTCCCGATGAGAGCCCCCGACGGGGCGGTCCTGTGGGGCCCTACCAACAGTCCCAGCGGCTGGCCCTGTATGCTGAGGCCACAGAGGCACTCCTGCGCTCTGGAGCTGCCTACCCCTGTTTCTGCTCCCCGCAACGGCTGGAGCTCCTGAAGAAGGAGGCCCTGAGAAGCTTCCAGACACCCCGGTGAGAACCCTGGCCAGCGCTCAGTGTGCCATCACTGCTGCGTAACAGCTGTCCCCACACTTTGGTTGCCTGTCAGTTTCTATGGGTTGGGGTCTGGGCAGAGCTTAGCTGCATTCTTTGGTGCAGTGAATCTCTGCCATTTGGGTCTCAGCCAGGCCTGAACATTTTCTTTTTTTCACTTCTGGTGAAAAAACTCTCTCCTATAGCTTGAACCAGGGCCTGAACACTGTCCCTGAGCATTTTGCTCAACACTGTGCTGTACCACCTGAACAACAGCGCCATTTGGTGGTTAATTGGAAATGAGAGTCTCATGGACTTTCCTGCCGAGGCTGGCTTTGAATCATGATCCTCAAATCTCAGTCCCCTAGGTAGTCACCGGTAACAACTCATAGCCTGCAGTATTTGAAGGCACCACTGGGGAGGAGCTGCTTCCTTTTTCCTTCTGGGCTGTTGGCAGCCCTGAGTACCCACTTGCTGTTGCTGGCTCGGTGCCATTGCTTCCTTGCCACATAGGCCTCTTCAGAGGGCAACTCACAGCATGGCAACTCTTAGAGAGCTCAAGGGAGAAGGCAAGAGGTCCCATGAGATAGAAGAAGTGACCTCTGGTCTTGGGTAGAAGCAAGGCAGTGGGTCCAGCCATGTTGAAGGGAGAGCATCGTTCATGTGAGGAGCTGGCTCAGACAGTTATTTATTTTTTAATTTTATTGTTTTTTTATCCAGTCCTGGGGCTTGAACTCAGGGCCTGGGCACTGTCCTTGGACTTTCCAAAGGCTAGCACTCTACGACTTGAGCCACAGCACCACTTCTGGCTTTTTCTGTGGTATTGAGGAATTGAACCCAGGGCTTTGTTCATGCATTCTGCCACTAGGCCATGCTCTCAGCCCTCAGGCAGTTATTTTAGTCACTGATACTTTTTTTTCACTCTGTGGATATTCTACTTCAAGTAACAAAACATATGAAGTCCTGTGTTTTCTTGCCATATAAAATACAGTGTACAGAAATTTCTATCAAGTAAACTTAACTCAAGGGTGTTTGGGTGCCCATGGCTCATGCCTATAATCCTAGCTACTCACGAAGCTGAGATCTGAGGATTATGGTTTTAGCCAGCCCTGGCAGAAGAGTTCCCATGAGATTCTTATCTCTAAAACCAGAAGTAGCACTGTGGCTCAAATGGTAAAGTGCTGGCCTTGAGCACAAAGAGGCTCAGGAACAATACCCAGGCCCTAAGTTCAAGACTACAACTGGGGGTGGGAGGAAGACACCAAAAACATCCCTTGGCTTTTACATTTGGATATTTAAATTAGAAAAAAACTGCTCTATATGTAAAAAAAATCACAGTACTTTAATAGGGAAATTTTTTTGTGTGTCTAGGATGAGTTTTCCTAAGCTTACCTCTCGCTCTCACTTACCTCTCGCTCTCACTTACCTCTTTCGAACTTCTGGTGTAGGACTTAATTCTCTGCATAGGCTGACCAATGTCTCTTTTGCCCTAATTGGTTGCACATAATTTGTTATTTGCATTTCCCATACTGTCTTGAAGGTTGAATCCATACCAGTCCACAGTTACTTTTTCTTCTTTTTTGTTTGTCTTGTGACTTAAACTTAGGGCCTGAGTACTGTCCCTGAACTCTTTTGCTCAAGGCTAGCATTCTGCCACAGCTCCACTTCCAGTTTTCTTAGTAGTTAATTGGAGATGAGGATCTCATAGACTTTTCCTGCCTAGACTAGCTTTGAACCTTGATCCTCAGATCTCATTCTTCTAAGTAGCTAGGATTACAGGTATGAACCACCAGCACCCAACTCACCTTTCTTTCTTATACTCTCTCAATTTTCCATGGTATGCATATACCATCTATAACTCAGACAGTTCCTTATTGACAAACCTTTTTGTCATTTCTCATCTATTACAATGACATTTTGCTTGTGTGGTAGTTGAAGAATGACCGGGTTAGTTTATACTGGTTCATACACTGGTCAGCAGGAATATGATAATATTAAAGTTCCATCTCTGGTGAAATATTGGCCAAGGGCTCAAATGCTTGTACATGATCACAACATCAATGCAGTGTTGTCTTTCTTAGATAGGATGGTGCTTTGTAGCCCAGGCTGGCCTCCAGCTTCTGATCTTCCTGCTTCCTGCCTCAGCCTCCTGAGTGGTGGAGTTACAAAAGTGCTTTTCTTTCCTCCTTTCTTTCTTTCTTTCTCTTTCTTTCTTTCTTTCTTTCTTTCATAGTCTACATGGCTATTGATAGAATTAAGTTGTCACATCCTATCGTGGGATCTATGCAGCCATCTATGGATTGAGCCTTTCACTGTGTCAAGAGACTGAACACACAGGCTTTACATTTGTACATTACCTAGGACAGCTGTGTACGAGTAAGGGAGTACCTTGTTCAAATGGACATGGTAGAATGCCCAGAACTCTGGCTAAGATGAGCCTCCGGGGGATCTGGTAATATACTACTTCCAGTTAACCTGAGAGCTGCATTTCTGACAGGCTTTCAAGTGGAACTGGTGCCAGGTGTTTGTACACCCCAGTGAGTAGGGAGGACAGAACCCACACAGACCTCCTCTCTTGTGTGGCACTCTGGGGTGGGTGACCAGAGTTACAGGTTGCTCAAGATACTAGGGCTACATTGTGGCCACTTTCTACTGTCGTGGCCTCTGTAGCTTCAAACACAGCTGCCTCATAGGAAAACATCCAAGGAGGTCTGATAGCAGAGATGTGGGGATTTAAGAAGGGGTCTAGCTGGGCACTTTGGTACACATTTACAATCCTTAACTACTCAAGAGGCTGAGATGGAAGGATCACAAGGCCCAAGACCAGGTCGGACAAAAAGTTCAGAGGTCCTATGTCAGCAGAACAAGTTGGGTGGGCGTGGGGGGTGCTTACCTGTCATCCCAGCTATGGTGGGACGCATAAACAAGATGGTGGACCAGACCTTTCCTGGCAAAAAGTAAAATAAAAATCCTAAATCAAAAATAACTGGAGAGGCAGGGCACAGTGGCTCACACCTATAATCCTAGCTACTCAGGAGCCTGATGAGGATCAAGGTTCAAAGCCAGCCCAGGCACAAAAGGAGCTGAGACTCTTACTCCCATTACCTCTAGAAAATGGGAAGTGGGGCTGTGGCTCAAGGGTAGGGTGGCAGCCTTGAGTTGAAGAGCTTAGGAGCAACGCCCAGGCCCAGGGGTAGGGCAGTAGCCTTGAGTTGAAGAGCTCAAGGGCAGTGCCCAGGCCAAGTTCAAGCACCAAGATCCACTAAACAAATAAGAACTGGAGCAAGCCCGGAGCTGGTGGCTCAGGCCATTAATCCTAGCTACTTAGGATCTGAGATCTGAGGATAGTGGTTCAAAGCCAGCCTGGAAATGTAAGTCCATGAGACTCTTATCTCCAGTGAACCACCAGAAAACCAAGAGTAGTGCTGTGGCCCAAATGTTAGCCTTGAGCTAAAGAGCTCAGAGACAGCACCCAAGCTCAAAGTTCAAGCCCCTTGACCAACACAGAAATAAATAAGTAAATAACCAGAGCAAACAGAGCTAGAGTCATATAAAAACCTGAGTTCAAACTCTAGTACTGAAGAAGAAGAAGAAGAAGAAAAATAGAATCTTCTTGTGACTATTTCCTAGCTTCATTTGGAGAGGAAAGCCTTTCTTAGACCTTAGGCCTGCCTTACCTACCACATGGACTTTTCTGCCTCTTGAGAATAGAATGGGGTCCCATTCCGTCCCTGGACTGCTCCCTGGCATGGAGTCCTGGGATTACAGGGTTGGCTGTAGCAACTGGTCTTGGCACTTACCACTTCCTCCTCAGCAAGGGCAACGGGGAATGGCTGGTAGGTGGGTTGGCACTGGAGTCTGCGCCTTTATACTCCCACCTCACCATTTCTCTCATTCTGCACAGAGCTTGATGAGAAGGTAACCGACTACTACGCTGGAGGCCAGGGAGGGAACTCCTGTGCAACCACAGTCTCTTAGGTATGCCGCTCTGCTTCCCAACAGGTATGACAATCGGTGCCGGAACCTGAGCCAGGCACAGGTAGCCCAGAAGCTGGCCACGGAACCCAAGCCCGCCATCCGCTTCCGCCTAGAGGAGGAGGCACCGGCCTTCCAGGACCTGGTGTATGGCTGGAATCGTCATGAAGTGGCCAGCGTGGAGGGGGACCCAGTCATCCTGAAGAGCGACGGCTTCCCCACCTACCACCTGGCCTGTGTGGTGGATGACCACCACATGGGCATCAGCCACGTGCTGCGGGGCTCTGAGTGGCTCGTCTCCACCTCCAAGCACCTGCTCCTGTACCAGGCCCTGGGCTGGCAGCCACCTCACTTTGCCCACCTGCCCCTGCTCCTCAACAAAGATGGCCACAAGCTCTCCAAGAGGCAAGGGGATATTTTCCTGGAGCATTTCATGACAGCTGGCTTTCTGCCGGATGCTCTTCTTGACATCATCACCAACTGTGGCTCAGGGTTTGAAGGTACCTGTGTGGTTCTGGTGGCACAGTTGGATGGTACACAGCACAAGCTTTGCCATCTGCCAGCCTTGTGATCTTAGACCAGTTCTTTTGTTGCTGTTAGTGGTGGCGGTGGTGGTTATGGGGCTTGAACTCAGGGCCTGAGCACTGTTCCTAAGCTCTTTGGCTCAAGGCTAATGCTGTGCCACTTTGAGCCATAGCTCCACTTCCAGTTTTCTAGTGGCTGATTGGAGCTAAGAGTCTCACAGCCTTTCCTGCTCAGGCTGGCTTCTAACCATGGTCCTCAGATCTCATCCTCCTGAGCAGGTAGGATTACAGGCGTCAGCCACCAACATTCATTGTTTTATACAGTAAATGTTCATTGTGCCACACAATGTGTGAGGGCTGAATCCTGAAACAGCATACTGAGCTTACTTCTTGCATTCAAGATGCTTAAAGCTCCTTGCTTTATCCAAATTGTGATTGCGAGGCTAAGAGTTTCCTTCACAGTAGTTAGTGTGGACTCACTGAGCTCAAGAACTATGTGGTACCCTTCACTGCTTGCCACATAGTAACCCCCATGATGGCTGCTATTATATAGATGTGCTCTCTAAGTATTGCACATGTCTCCATGAGTTTGTTGTTCCTAGGTTGAGCCCTTAAATGTGGCCCACAACTCAGCCCAAACCATGAAGAACCAAGCACCAAATGGGATGTCCTCTCACAGGGATTTTTTTCTTCTTCCTCTTTTTGGTAGTACTGGTGTTTGAATTGAGGACTTTGCACTTTGTAGGCAGATGCTCTGCTGCTTGACCTACCAAGCCCAGCCCATGGCAGGGAGATCTGAAATTGAGCCAGTAATTCTTTTCTTACTGTTTTGCTCTTACATTGTGTAACTTTAAGTACCCTTGCGGGAGCCAGACGCTGGTGGCTCAGGTCAGTATTCCCACCTACACAGGACTCTGAGGCTTGGAGGATTGTGGTTCAAAACCAACTCCAGGTAGAAAAGTCTGCAAGACTCCCATCTGAACTTAACAAGATGCTAGACTGGAGGAGTGGCTCAAGCAGTAAGAGTATGAGGCTCTAAGTTCAAACCCCAGTTCTGACAAAAAGTAAAATTATACATGAGGGGTAAATATTTGTTATTCCCCACACTTTGGAAGGTGATGGTGAGACTCAGAGAGGTTGAATAACTCGCCAAAGTCACATAAGTAGTAAGTACATGGCTTCCAGCTCCTCAGAAGGGAGTAGATGCTTAGAAGCAGCAGCTAAGGCGCACCCAGCTAGGCTGGGCAACAGAGAAGGGAGGAAGGGAGGAAAGGTGGAGAGGAAGCTAAGTGACTGGTGGCCTCACTTGCAGAGAACCAGATGGGCAGGACGCTGCCAGACCTGGTAACACAGTTTGACCTGAGCCGGATCACCTGCCACTCAGCCCTGCTGGACCTTGAGAAGCTCCCAGAATTCAACAGGTGGGTGGGGAATGGAGGTCCCTCCAGTAGGAAAGGACTTTCTTGTCCAGTCCTCACAGTGAAAGTATAGTGGACTCTGGAGTCACCCACACTTGATTCTGACTTTGGGGTGTGCTATCTACTGTTCCATGTCACCTATAAACTTTTCAACTTTCATTTCCTCTTCTCTAAAATAGAGAAGAGTTATTATTTTACTATTATTTTTGTTTTATTTGTGCCCATACTGGAGCTTGAACTCAGCTTGGGTGCTGTCCCTTTAGCTTTTGGATCAAGGCTAGCACTCTACCACTTGAGCCATGGTACCACTTCTGGCTTTTTTCTATGTATGTGGTTTCGAAGAATTGAACCTGGGTCTTTGTGCCTGCTAGGCAAGCACTCTAGCACTAGTCCAAACTCCCAGCCCCTCAAGTCTTTTTTAAATGGTTGTAATAATTATTGTTCTTTTTTACTTTCTTGCTTTCTTTCTTGCTTGCTTGCTTGCTTCCTTCCTTCCTTCTTTCTTTCCTTTCTTCCTTCCTTTCTCTCTTTCTTCCTTTCTCGTCAGTCATGGGGCTTGAACTCTGGGCCTGGGTGCTGTCTCTGAGCTCTTCAGCTCAAGGCTAGCCTTCTACCATTTGAGCCATAGCACCACTTCCGGTTTTCTAGTGGTTAATTGGAGATAAGGGTTTCTCGGACTTTCATGCCTGGGCTGGCTTTGAATTGCCATACTCTGATCTCATTCTCTTGAGTAAGGAAGGAGTACAGATATGAGCCACCAGTGCCCAGCTTCCATTTTTTTTTTATTATTAGAGAATTTATTAACGTTGGTTTTTACATCATATTTTAAATGACAAGTTTAACAAGTGTTCAAGGAGGGAATCTCTATTGACAATCACTGGGACTTAGAATTTAGAACTTAATCAAAATTAGGCTAAGGGTTTGTATGTCATAGAAACATTAATTTATGAAATAAAACATTATGTCTATAGAGTCATAGGTTTTTATGTCTATATAGTTATGTTTATATTTCCATTACCATGTCCATAGCTTTGGGTATGCAGTTATTGAGTCCTCACTCTTGTACTCTTTGGATTTAATAGCCACATATTAAGGGTACCCTGCCCAGCTTCCATTTTTTATACTACTTTAAAAAGCCAGAAGTGGTGCTGTGGTTCAAATGGTAGAATGCTAGCCTTGAGAAAGCCTAAGGCAATGCCCAGGCCCAGAGTTCTAGCCCAGGACTAGCAAAAAAAAAAAAAGAAAAGAAAACAAAAGAGGTCCCAAATGATGTAACAGGAGGAAGAAAGAACATTGGTGAACATTTATGTGCAGACAGCAGTTGTCCAATCTGTTTAGATATATGTGAGTAGACAGCTGTCAACATGTATCTAGAAACCCAGACCAAAGCCCATGTGATATTTGATAACAAGTAATATCTGGCCTCTCCTGTGAACCAGTATGCCAGTCTTGTATTTGTATCTTCTGCCTGGCCTTGGCCTACAGCTTCTCTTAGTGGGAGTCTCAGAGCAGATGAGGGAATGAGAGCCTCATGAAGGAAGAGGCAGGCTGATGCCCTCTGAGCACTGCCTCGGTTCTCTCTGGGAAATAAACGTGAGTATTGTCTACCTTCAAAGTCAAAAGATTCCAGTTTTATGTGTAAAAGAAAATTAATTCGCTGCAACAAAATTTGCGTAGGCCTTGAAGGTCAAGCCTCCATTTTCAGTGGCCCTGAAGGTCAAGCTGTCATGCTGTCTTTTCATCTGCGTGTGCAACATTTTACCCTCAGGCTCTTCCTAGTAGACAGTCTAGGTCCCGGTGACCACCAGCCATCACCTAGAAGGCCAGGGTACACTAGGTGCCCTGGACAACGCGTCCTCCTAGAAACCCTGATTGGCATGGTCAGGCAGAGTGTGAGCAGGGTGCTGGGGCCCAGGGGCAGTGGCAGCAGCAAGGGTGACAGCAGCAGTGGCTGCAGGAGGGTTGTCATAATTACATGTCGCATCCACGTGCCTTGCACAACCCTTGGCCCATGGGTAGTGTTCCATAAATGGCAGGCACTGATTTATCTTAACTGTTCATATTCCTGGTCCACTCATTCCTTGCATGGACCTGGTTGACACCCAAAGCCTAAAAAGTGTCTTCCTTTAGCTTCCTTCCTCGTGCTCATCCCCCCAGCCAGCACAATGAGCACTGGCTCATGCTATTGTGTTTTTCAGGTACTTGCTATTTCAAGACAGTTCTTCATCTTGAAAGCCAAATGTGGTGACAGTTCAGATGTCATTGATCTATCTCATCCAGGGGCATCTGTGCTCACTCAGGTTGTCCTGGGCACCTTCTCTTCAGCACTAGTTTAGGAACAGGCTCTTGTCAGTACCAAGACCTCATAGCAATTGCACCCATTCTAACATGACTATTTCTATGACTTCTTCCAGTAGACCTGAGAGGACAGGTAAATGGTTTTGCCCTGTGTTACTCACAAGGACCAGGACCATTTGAATAAGAGTGTGTGCAAGTAAATGTAGCATCTATGCCTGTGTACTTGTGCCTTTGTTGTCATGGAGAAAATGGTACTTGGGAAGATGGAATCAGGTCAGGGAGATGCTTTGTGGTCTCTAAAGCAGGCTGACTTTGCTGAGTGAGTCACTGAGGGATGGAGTATGCGCATTGATGCTGCAGACTTAATGTGGCCAGAACTGGTGTGTCGAGGTGTTTCTGTAGTCAAGTCACAGGTGTGAACTGAAAGTGGATCTGTGGCTCCACTGGTAGAGCACTAGCCTTGAGCATAAAAACTCAGGAACAGTACCCAGGCTTTTACTTGCAGCCCAGGGACTGGTATCACACACCAAGAGAAAAAAAAAAAATAGGAGAGGGGGGCAAGGGTGTGGCCTAGTGGTAGAGTGTCTAGCCCTGGGTTCAATTCCTCAGTACCACATACACAGAAAAAGCCAGAAATGGTGCTATGGGTCAAGTGGTAGAGCCACTACCCTTGAGAAAGCTCAAGGACAATACCCAGTCCCTGAGTTCAAGCCCCAGGACTGGGAGAAAAAGGAAATAATAAAAAAAAAAAACCATGGCCAGGCATTGGTGGGTCATGCCTGTAATCCTACCTTCCTAGTTAATCAGGAAGCTGAAATCTGAGGCTCATAGTTCAAAACTAGCTTGGGCAAGAAAGTCTGTAAGACTTGCCTGGCACAGTGCCCCACACTTGTAAATCCTAGATACTCAGGAAGATGAGATCTGAGGTTCACAGACATTAAAATCTATGAGACTCTTATCTCCAATTAACCACCAGAAAATCAGAAGTGGCATTGTGGCTCAAGGGGTAGGGTTGTAGCCTTGAGTTGAAGAGCTCAGGGACAGTGCCCAGGCCTAGAGTTCAATCCCTACAACCAACAACAACAAAAAAAAGAGAGAGAGAAGAAAGGAAAGAAAAGAATGTAAGACTTATCTCCAGTTAACCACCAGAAAACCAGAAGTGGTGCTGTAGCTGAAAGTGGTGAGCAAAAAGCTCAGCCTCTGGATCCTCCAATAAATCATAAATGTAAAGAACAGCTGAAGGGCAACACAGGGGGTAGTTCATGTGATGTGTTACCCTTTGAACTTTACCTACTGCCCTGGGGGAGCCTTAGAGCCAGCAGCACAGAGTAGCCCCCTTGCCTTTTCCCACAGGCTCCATCTCCATCGACTGGTGAGCAGTGACACCCAGAGAAGCCAGCTGGTGAGGAAGCTGCAGGCCCTGGTCCAGGAAGCTTTTGGGAGCCAGCTTCATAACCGGGCTGTGTTAGACCCCACCTACTTGGAGAGGATTATTCTGCTGCGACAGGTGTGGGGTTGGGGGTCCTGGGAAGCGGAGCCATTCCTTCCCCTTCCTGTGCCTGAGGAGCCCTGTTGGCAGGACAAGCTGTGTATAACTACTGCTTCTCCAGGGCCACGTGTGCCGCCTGCAGGATTTGGTCTCCCCTCTATACTCCTACCTGTGGACACGCCCCACTGTGGGCCGAGAGCAGCTGGGCGCCATCTCAGAGAAGGTGGATGTGATTGCTGAGCGTGTGCTGGGGTGAGTGCCTGCAGACCCAGCTCAGGGTTCTGTGCCCTCCCCCACTTTCTTCCTTTGACTGCTTCCCCCACCCTTCTTCTTCCCCATTGGACCACTGCACAGACCTATGGCCTCTGGAAAAGTGTTCACTCGTTGGTTTCTTGGGAAGCGGAGCCGCCAAGGGACACCGGGATCTTCTAAAGAATGCAACACTTGGCTCCAAGGCTTGAACCCACCTTGGCTACATTCCATTTTTGCTTCTCACTGTTTTCCTTTTTTTTGGTCAGTTGTGGGGCTTGAACTCTGGGCCTGGGCTCTTCAGCTCAAGGATACTGCCCTACAGCTTGAGCCTCAGCCCCACTTCCAGTTTTGTTGTGCTTAATTAGAGATAAGAGTCTCACAGACTTTAGTGCCTGGGTTGGCTTTCAACCGTGATCCTCAGATCTCAGCCTCCTGAGTAGGTAGGTAGGATTACAGGCATGAGCCACCCTGCCTGCCTTTATTTTCCTTTTTGTGTGTGTGTATGTGTGTGTGCCTGTATTGGGGCTTGAACTCATGGCTTAAGTACTGTCTCTTAGTTTTTTCACTCAAGGATGATCCTCTCCCACTTTGATTCTTTGCTGGTTAGTTAGGAATGCTGGTGATGGCAATGAAGAGTGATCGTTAAATTTCAGCCTCCTGAGTAACTAGGATTATAGGCATGTGCCACCAGTGCCCAGCTGGGAAAGGTTTTTAAGTTTGTCAGCTATATGCCAGGCTAAAAGTTCTATTTTTGCAAAAAAGGAGTACACAGGCAAAAATGACGACGTAGTTCTCTTACAGATTTTTATTTTAAACTTAATATTGTGATTATTATTGAAACCTACTTCATGATGTAATCCTTCCTTTTTTGTTACTTGTCCTAGGAATTGAACGCAGGGCCTGGGCACTACCCCTGAGCTTCTTTTGTTCAAGGCTAATGCTCTTAACACATGAGCCACAGCACCACTTCTGGCTTTTTCTATGTATGTGGTACTGAGGAATGAAACCCAGGGCTTCATCCATGCCAGACAAGCACTCTACCACAAAGCCACGTTCCCAGCTCCCTACTTTGTTTTACTCAAGACTAGTGTTCTATTCCTTGAGCCCCTGCTCCAGTTCAAGCTCTTTTTTTGCTAGATAATTGGAGATAAAAGTTTTCACAGACTTTCCTGCCCAGACTGGCTTTGAACTGCAATTCTCAGATCTCAGCTGGGATTATAGATTTGAGCCAGCAGCTTCCTGGTTATTTCTTTGTTAAGTTAACTGACAGGGTCTGCATGTTGCCCTGGCTTGTCCTAAACTGGCCTCAGGCAGTTCCGTGTCTTTGAGAGTCCCAAGAAGCTGGCATTCCAGCACAGGCTACTATATCCAAATTTGTTCAGAACTTGGAGGTCATCTGCAATCTTTCCACAGCTAAACCTGCTCTGTAATAACGCTTTTAGCATCGCTGATTTATCTCCTCTCCTATTACTAGACATTTGAGTGGTTATTACAGAGAATGGTGCAGTGATCACCTAGCATAGACATTATTAAGCATGTTTGTAAGTTTATTTCCAGGATCAATCCCCAAGTGCTATTATTAACACCACTCTTAATTTAGGACATTCCATGGCAGGAACCACTCGTTCTATGTCACCAAGGCTCATGTCTTACCTCCTCAGCCTGCCATGGAATTGGATGACAGGCACTGGAACTCCCACTCCAGGCAGGAAAGCTGACACCCAAATGTTTCAGAGCTGCTAGATCACTAGAAGTCTCTTTAGGGCCCACGCCAAGTGTTGGGCTAGCTCTTATGTGACCAGAGTTGCCAGCAATGGCCATATGGTGCCTGTCAGTCTTCCTTCAGTTCCTGGAGTAACAGTAGGAAGAGTGCTGATTTTCTTCCCACATCACTTGCTTGCTTTTTCTCCCTCCCTCCCTCCCTCTTTTTCTTCCCCCCCCCCCTGCTGGCATTACTGATTCAAACTCAGGGTCTTATGCTTGCTGGGCTGGCCCTGTACCACTTGAGCCATAATCCCTAGCCTCTTCTCATGTTCCATTTGATACTTAAGATTTCTTCTAAATCAGTAATGGTAGAGGCCCAGGGAAGCTTTCTGGGGTCTCTTCTATGTGGGCAAAAATCTTACTCTCTCCCCAAATCCCACCCCCTTCCTCCTAATACCATAATACCATCACCTTGAACATTAGAACATTTGGAAGACATGAACATTCAGGCCATGGCAAGGATGCAGTAAGTATGGTTACTTTTAGGCCAACCATGGTGGTGCACATTTGTAATCCCAGCTACTTGGGAGTCAAAACCAAGATTATAAATTCAAAGATAGCCTGAGCAAATGTTGTAGTTTTGGTTTTGTTTTTCTTTTTTGTGCCAGTACTGGAGCTTGAACTCACACCTAAATACTTTCACTTAGCTTTCTCACTCAAAGCTTTCATCCTTGAGGAGTTTGGCCTAGTGGTAGAGTGCTTGCTTAGCATGCACGAAGACTGGGGTTTGATTCGTCAGTACCACATACATAGAAAAAAGCTGGAAGTGGTGCTGTGGCTCAAGTGGTCGAGTGATAGCCTTGAGAAAAGCCCCACGACAGTGCTGAGGTCCTGAGTTCAAGTCCCATGACTGGCAAAAAAAAAAACAAAACTTTTTTTCCTCTGCCACTTGAGCCACAGCTCTGCTTCTGGTTTTTTGGTGGTTAATTGGTGAGAATAGTCTCACAGACTTTCTTTGAACCCAGTCCTTAGCCTTCGGCCTCCTAGTACCTAGGATTGCAGGTGTGAACCACCAGTGCCCAGCCGCAACATAGTTTCTGCCTCAAAACAAAACACAAGGAAGCTGGGTGCCAGTGGCTTTTACCTGCAATCCCCCAAAAACCCAAAGGTAGAATTCTAGCCTTGGCCTACTGAAAAACCTTAGGAACAGTGTCTGGACCCCCACCACTGACCCAAGGAAACAAACAAAAAAAAGGTTTCTTTTGTCTTAAACTGAAGGTCAACTGCTGCTATTCTGGCAGTTAGAAAATCTGTGAACACTAAGAAGCTGTTTCTTAAAATCACTCTGAACCCAGTTTCTTGAGCCAGTAAGTGCCCCCCTCCCAGCTGACCTTTGGACCACATGTCTGTGGACTCCATTAGTCTGGGGGGTGGGGAGAGGGAGATATTTACAAGGGCAGAGCTCACAGAATGAGGGTTGGGGCCAGGAGCTCAGCTGGACTGCCAGGAGTGTGGGGGTATTTGCTAGCCTACTGGACTTTCCATCCCTATGTGCTTCCCTTGGCGGGAGAAGAGGAAGGTTCTAGCAAGTGGGTACCAAGGTGTTCCTTGAAGCAATCTCCTAATTTCATTATGCTCTGTCACGTTACATCCCCAAAGAAATCTCTCCCAGCCAATTTTGAGGCTGTTTCAGATAATTTCCCCAGAAATGAACCAGCCTTCTATTCCTTAAAGTATCCCTGAGGCATTTTTTTTATGCATCTCTGAGGTAGTATGTGTGTGTATGTGTGTGATTATCTTTATTGTTGTTTGTTTTATGCCAGTCTTGGCATTTGAACCTGGGGCCTGGGTGCTGTCCCTAAGCTTTTCTGCTCAAGGTTAGTGCTCTACCTATTGAGCCACAGCTCCACCTCTGGCTTTTTTTCTTTGGGGGGAGAGGGTGGGTCGTAGTTAGTGGGAAATAGAATTTTCCAGACTTCCCTGCCTGGGCTGGCTTGAGAATCTCACATCTCAGCCTCCTGAGTAGCTAGGATTAGAAGCACCAGGCCTGGAATTTCTTCTGACAATGTCTCTTGAGCTCTTCAATCTAAACATATTAAAATAAATATTACGTAATCTTAAATTTTTGGATTCAGCTGGATTATCTAATACTCCTGAGTATCTAGCATGTGTTCAGGCACTGTTTGTAGCACCTGTCAGGCTGACTTCACCACAGCCTGTGCAGGGTGGATACTGTTAGCACTTCCTCTGCCCAGGTGGAAAGATAGGCTTAGCAGTTGCACATAGGCAGCCTTCACACATCCCACTTGCATGGCTCATGTAGGCACGTAGTCTCCCCTCTTGTTTTTTCCACCTTGGATAGAGGCAATGGAGGCTATCTCCCCACACCCCAACTCCAGGTCTTCATTGTCAGTGAAGGATCATCCATGATATGTCCCCTCCCACCCACTTGCCACCCGCCCATGTTGGTTCCTTTGGGACTGGTCCTCTTTTAGGCTTTTGGAAAGATCTGATGCGAGCTTCACGCAGGACATGTTGAATGGAGAACTGAAGAAGCTGTCAGAAGGTCTGGAAGGCACCAAGTACAGTGACGTGATGAGACTCCTCCGAGTCGCCCTCAGTGGACAGCTGGTGCGTGGGGCTGTGGGTGGGGCTACAGCCTGGAGTCACCCATGGATTGGCTCAGCTACCAATTACTGGCAGGCACTGAGCACGCTTTGGGGAAATACAAAGATGGCTGCTGCATTGAGTCACTCAGAAGACGTTCATGTTTTTGTTTTTTGGGCTATTTTTTTTTTTTTTTTGCCAGTCCTGGGGCTTGGACTCAAAGCCTGGACACTGTCCTTGGGCTTTCTCAATGCTAGTGCTCTACCACTTGAGCCACAAGCCACAGCACTGGCTTTTTCTGTGTATGTAGTACTGAGGAATTGAACCCAGGGCTTTGTGCATGCTAGGCAAACACTCTACCACTGGACCAAACTCTCAACTCCAGATGGTCTTTTTTTTGGTAGATCATGGGGTTTGAACTCTGGACCTGGGCATTGTCCCTGAGCTCTTCAGCTCAAGGCTACCACCCTACCACTGAGCTGAGCCCCACTTCTCAATTTCTAGTGATTAATTGGAGATAAGAGTCACCTCACATTCTTTAGTGCCTGGGCTGGCTTTGAACTTCTGTCCTCAGATCTCAGCCTCCCAGTAGCTAGGATTACAGGCATAAGCCACTGTCCCTGGCTCAGATGGTCATTTTTTGAGCATCTTTTTACCTGTATGCAAGTGCCATGCAAATACCATATGTACCCTAGTGAATGAAACACATGAAAGCCAGGAACCAGGGGCTCACACCTGTAATCCTAGCTACTCAGGAGGGTGAGATCTGAGGATCTCAGACAAAAAGCCATGAGATTCCAAACACTGAAATGCCTGAAGTGGGTCAGGTGGTAGAACTCTAACCTTAGCACAAAAGCTCAGGGACAGCACTCAAGCCCTCAATTTAAATCACAAGACTGACAAGAAAAAAAAAAAAAAGAGGGAAAGAGGGGAGGGGTAACATTATCTAAAAAGAAATGTATTCTTTAACTGACTGTAATCCCCCTTGTATATCATCTTTATAATAACAATAAGAAACTAAAAAAACTATAAAATACTACAAACCTGTCTTCATAGGCCTCACTGAGGGAACAGGTCTGTCAGCAGTTTACCTAACAGGAAAATGGGCTCCTGGGACCCAGCATCATCTAGGGATGATGTGTAGCTCAGGGATAGCACACCTATCTAACGTGCTGAGGTCCTGGGTTCTATCCCTGGGGCTATCAATCAATCCTTGCTACTCAGGAGACTGAGATCTGAGGATCGCAGTTCAAAGCCAGTGCAAACACAGCTCCAGAATTGGAGCTGTGGCTCAAGTGATAGAATGCCAGTCTTGAGGTAGGGGGAAAGGGGGCCAGGAGTTGGGCCTAGTTTAAAGTGCTTAGCATGCATAAAGACCTGGGTTCCATTCCTCACTACCAAATACATAGAAAAAAACTGAAAGTGTGCTGTGTCTCAAATGGTAGAGCTCTAGCCTTGAGAAAGAAAGCCCAAGGGCAGTGCTCTAGCCCCACCAAAAAAGAAAAATAAATAAAAGCCAAGCTGAAAAGCATTAGGCCTTGAGTTCAAGCTCTAGTACCATCACAGAAAACAGGCTTCTTGAGTATAGGCCTCAGGTTAAGGCTGAGCACAGATCCTGAAGCTGCACCAATGTGTTTTTTTTTTTCTCTCTCTCTCTCTCTCTCTTTCCATAGCAAGGACCCCCAGTGGCTGAGATGATGGTGTCCTTGGGACCCCAGGAAGTATGGGAACGAATCCAGAAGGTGCTTTCCAGCTAAGGAGCACATGTGCAGGATAATGGAGATGGCCCTGGGATCCTGTGCCCCTGGAAACTTCCCCAGGAGGCAGCCAGGCCCAGGCCTTTCAGAGGGACCAGGTATGGAAAAAGTCTGACCAAATTCAGAGGATTGATGACACCCCAGCAGGCCAGGGAAGCCCAGCCTGCCGAAGCTCCTCAATTCCAGGAAGAATGTCCTTCTGTATGGATTCCCACACCATATTCTACACAGAGGTTAGGAACAGGAGCACAGAAAAGGCTACTTTCCAGAACAGCCCAGAAGGCTCAGGTACAGGTTTGTCATGCCTGCCATCAGCAAATACCACAGAACTGGGTGGCTCATGCAACAGCAATTTCTTATAGTTACAGAAGCTGCAAAGCCAAGATCAAATATTTCAAGATTGTTGTTTCTGCTGGCCTCTCTCCTTGGCTCACAGACTATCTTTTTGTTGTGTCCCAGATTCCTTGGAGCCCCTGCATCCCTGGCTTCTCTGTGTGTCCTAATTAACTCCTCCCAGAACACCAGTCACAGTAGATTAGGGCCTACCCTCCCAGCCTCAGTTTACTCTTAACCCCTTTTTTGGGGTAGGGGTGGGGGCAGGCAGGGCAATCCTTGGCTTGGGCTCAGAGCCTGAGCACTGTCCTTAGGTTTTCTCAAGGCTAGAGCTCTACCACTTGAACCTCAACACCACTCCTGCCTTTTTTCTATGTTTGTGGTACTGAGGAATCGAACCCAGATCTTCGTGCATGTTAGGCAAGCACTCTACCACTAGGCCAAACTCCTGGCTCTTAACACTTTTCAAAGGCTTATATAGTTCATATCCTGTGGTGCTGAGGGTAGAGTGTCAACATGTGACATAGGGCTGACCGTGTGTGTGTGTGTGTGTGTGTGTACACAATTCAGCCCATCACAGCTTGGCAGTAGCCTAGACTAATAGATCCTAGAACAGTAACCAACAGCTGACACAAGCAGGGCCTCGCTAGATATTAAACGTTTCTGGGGATTGTAAAGGGAGACACACTTGGTTTGGAGTTACTCTTCATCTTTGGACCTTGGACAGCCTGTGTTCCTTTCCCTAGGGAGAGCTCATTTCTCTCTCTGCTTTTCTGATCCTTCAACTGGATACTTTGCCCCTGCCTGTTTGGTGTCTGTTTCTCTTTAGCCACTCCTCCTTTCCACCATTATTGTAAAACCTTGCAGATTTCTGAAGGGAATTTCTGCCCTTCCCCCTCCCATCCGGGGGGTCTTAGGTGACTTGGAGCAGCTAAAATGAACAGGAGTGGGGAGATAGGGAGGGACTATCTACAAAAATCCTTCAAGGTTTCTCAAGCTTCCGGTGAGCAACCAGCCTGGAAGATGGCCCCAGGCCTTCCCTGCCTCCACGTGGCCAGCAGGCCTTGAGGAAATGATAGGAACTTGACCTCTCAAAGCTTCTAGCTTGTTCCCTTGAATTCCCTATCTTGGGCAAGCCAGCTTCCATGTCAGGAAGGCACTGGAGCAGCCCTTTGCACAGGGGTCTTGCAAATGGCCGGGGTGGGGTGTGGGGGGGAGCGAGGGTAAGTGGTGTGAGAAACTGGCCTTTCTTTCCATTCTAGCCAAGTGGTCACATGACTGCCACCTCCCTGAGAGACTGAGAGCCACTCAGCAGAGCCCCTCTGGAATGTAAGGGACCTGGTTGTGAAATAGTAAATGTTTATTTTCTCAAACCACTGGCTTTGGGGGTGATTTATTGCCCACAATAGATAACTGCTCCCTGCTCAGGAGAGCAGGATGAATGCATAAGATTTTCTTAGGCCTTACAGAAGAATCCTAATCTTTGCTCTAAAGATAATCCACCAGGCCAGGCACTGGTGGCTCACACCTGTAATCCTACCTACTCAGGAGGCTGAGGTCATGGTTCAAAGCTAGCCCCAACCAAAAAAAAATCCAGGAGACTATTATCTCTAATGAACCACCAGAAATCTAGAAGTGCTTCTGTGGCTGAAGTGGTAGAATGCTAGCTAACCTTGAGCTGGAGAGCTCAGGAACAGCATCCAGGTCTGGAGTTCAAGCCCCAGGAACAACACACACACACACGCACACGCTAAAAAAAACTCACCAGAAGCTGGGTACTGGTGGCTTATTTGGAGATGGAGATTCAGAGCCAGCCTGGATAGAAAAGTCTGTGAGCCTCTTAAATCATTAATCACCAAAAGCCACAAGTATTGTGAATCAAGTGAAAGAGCATCAGTCTTGAGTAAAAGAACCAAGTGAGTTCTACCACTAGGCCAGGAGTTTGGTTTAGTGGTACAGTGCTTGCCTAACATACATGAAGCCCTGGGTTTGATTCTTCAGTACCACACACACAGATAAAGCTACAAGTGGTACTCTGGTGCAAGTGGTAGAGCACTAGCCTTGAGGAACGCCCAAAGACAGTTCCCAGGTTCAGAGTGCAAGCCCCAGGACTGGCAAAAAAAAAAAAAAAAAAGAACCAAATGAGAGCATAAGACCCTGAGTTCAAGCCTCAATACTACCAAATAAAGTTCTCTGGTTAGGAACCATAGAAGTTGACCATCTAATAAAATTCACTGGAGGCAATAAACACCACAGAATCTATGAAAAAGCCCCAGAGCCCTAGAGAATGCAAGAGCCACACATCAGTGGTCACTCTGGTCCCTGTTCTGTAGTGGGGACATATGAACTGCATGTTTTGCTATTTCTTTTTTGTTGTTGTTTGTTATCTCTTTTTCTATGTGTATATGGGTGTTCTCAGTTTTGGATGTTAGGTTCAGATTCTGAGTCTAGCTGGCTGAAACCATGTTGCCAGATTAGATCTTAACCAGAGCAAGCAGTCCCTTGGAGACTGTCTCCTGTGAAGGAAGTGTTCCCAAGCAAACTAGAAAAAGGGATAATGGAAGACAGACTAGACATGAAGAACAAGGAAGGGCATGTTAATAATATATGCACTCTAGGGAGTCTTTAACTACATCTGCTTAACCACTCTGGTTTCAGATAGTGCAGGGGGGCTTGTTTCTCTCACTAAGCCTTCACAACCCCATGACAGGGTAGTATAACTGCCATCTGCATTGTAGATGGAGAAACTGAGGTTAGGAACACTTAAGAACACTGATGAAACTATTTTTTGCAGCAAAGTTGGCATTTAAGCTTGGGCCCGTAACAATCCAGAATCCAAATCTAAATCTTTGCTGCTAATTGATATCAAACTTTGCTTTTAAGACATCAAGAACCATTATAGAAAGCCAGGTGCTAATGTGTCATTTTTCTAATCCTAGCTATTCAAGAATCATGGTTCAAAACCACACAAGCAGGAAAGTCCATTTAAAAAAAAATCTGGAGCCAGCGTGGTGGTAGCTCATGCCTATAATCCTAGCCACTCAGGAGACTGAGATCTGAGGATCAAGGTGCAAAGCCAGTCTGGGCATCAAAGTATGTGAAACTCTTATCTCCAATTAACCACCAGAAAACCACAAGTGACACTGAGATAGCCTTGAGCTGAAATGCTCAGGGACAACACCCAGGCCCAGAGTTCAAGCCCCATGACTGACACAACCCCTCCCCCCCGAAAAAAAAATCTATCCAGTGAACCAGCAAAAAGTTAGAAGGAGGGCCCAGGAGTTTGGCTTAGCGGTAGAGTGCTTGCCTAGCATGCACAAAGACCCAGGTTCAATTCCTCTACCACATACATAGAAAAAAAAAAGCTGGAAGTGACATTGGTGCTGTGGTTCAAGTGGTAGAGCTCTAGCCTTGAGAAAGTCCAAGGACAGTGCTCAGTCCCTGTGCTCAAGCCAGGACTGGCAAAAAAAAAAAAAATCTAGAAGCATAGGTTCAAGTGGTAGATGACCAGTCTTGAGTGAAAAAGCTAAGGGACAGTGCCCTAAGTTTAAGCCATGGTTCTAACATAGACACACACAAGCAGAGGAGTTATTTGGCTGTCTGGGTTTGGAGGTAAAAGCAGTGAAGAATTGCTGCTTAATGGGGTGCAGTTTCAGTTTCAATATTAGCTGTTTCCTCGTGATCACCACTGTTGTCTTATTCTTAGAAACAGTTATCTTGGGCTGGGAATGTGGCTTAATGGTAGAGTTCTTGCCTAGCATGCATAAAGCCCTTCAGTACCAAGTAAACAGAAGGAGGCAGCAATGGTGCTGTAGCTCGCGTGGTAGAGCACTAGCCTTGAGTACAAGAAGCTCAGGGACAGTGCCCAGGCCCTGAGCTCAAGCCTCAGGACTGGTTAAAAAGAAGAAAAAAGAAAGAAATAGTGGTCTTGGTTGAGTCACAGGAACATTCTCAGTGATTGAAGCCATCAATAATTTCTTGAAGCCAGGCTCTAGTGGCTTATGCCTATAATCCACAGCGCCTCAGGAGGTTGACAACTGAGGACCATGGTTCAAAGTCAACTCAGGCAGTCAAATCTGTAAGACTTAGCTCCAATTAACCACTCAAAGGCAGGAAGTGGTGCTATTGCTTGAACAAAAGGTATAATAATAGGTAGAGCACTAGGCTTGAGCACAAAAGTACAAGGATAGTTAGTACCTAGGCCCTGAGCTCAAGTCCCAGAACTGGCACCAAAAAAACTCAATCTTTTTTTTTTTTTTTTAGCATCTTCAAATAAAAATGAATAAAACGAGTAGGAACTGTGACTTAATGGCTTACCCAGCATATATGAAGCCCTGGGTTCAATTCCTCAGTACCACATACACAGAAAAATCCAGAAGTGGCATTGTGGCTCAAGTGATAGAGCACTAGCCTTGAGCTGAAGAACTCAGGGGTAGTACCCAGGCCCAGAGTTCAAGTTCCACTACCAAAAGAAAAAAGAGAAAGAAATAGCTCAAGGACATTGCCCAGGCCCTGAGTCTAAGCCCCAAGACTGGAAATAAATAACTAAATGAATAAATAAATAAATAAAAATTTTAAAAATTCTTGAAACTAATAGGATTCTCACAGATACAAAGGGCAGGACTTCCACCGTGGTCCTGATGAGAGACGTTCATTGAGACCCATTGTCACAGTCATCTCACTCCAGGCTATTCTCTACATCTCACTAGTGGCTCAAACCTGTAATCCCAGCTACTTAAGAGGCTGAAATCTGAAGTTCCTAATTCAAAGCCAGCCTGGGCAGGAGAGTCTGTGCCACACTAATCTCCAATTTACCACCAAAAAGTGGGAAGTAGAGGTGTAGCTCAAATGGTACAGTGCTAGCCTTGAGCCAGAGTTCAAGCCCTACTGGCACATGTGGAAATAAATATGTTTAACAAAACAAAAAACATTGAGGGCCAGGAATTTTGGCCTACTGGTAGAGTGCTTGCCTAGAATGAATGAATTCCCAGGTTCAATTCCTCGGTACCACATACATAGAAAGGCTGGAAGTGGTGCTGTGGCTCAAGTGGCAGAGTGCTAGTTTTGAGGAAAAAGCCCAAGGACAATGCTCAGGCCCACTGGACTGGGAGCGTAGTCCCAGTCCTTGAGCAAAAAGTGTCCTAGAATAGTACCAAGGCCCTGAGTTCAAGCCCCAGGACTGGCAAAAAAACAAAAAAACCCTTCAAATACCAAGAAAATAAGACCTTTTCTGAAAAAGATGTTAGATTTGGAGAGGAAGCTTTTGGCTGACTTCAGAGAACTTTACATATTATGTGTACCTCGTTGGGTTCTGAGGGATGAGTAGGAGTTTCCAAGCTAGAAGTAGATTAGAAGGATATTCCAGGTGGAGGAATGAGAAGAGAGCTTCACAAAGTTGGAGATGACTGGAACCAAAGGTAGGAGTTAGGGAAAGGTAGCTGCTTAGGAGCCAAGCAGACTTGAGGTCTGAAATGATCTTTAACGGTAAAATAAATCCAGACATGACAGGATGCAGATGCAACACCCTCTCATTCTAGCCAAAAACAGGAAGAAATGGTTGGCCCGCGAGGCTAGTTGGTGACCTCAGCCAGTGCCCAGGGTCTTTCCACCTCTACACTTCTACCTCTGAACCCAAAACAGCCTGGGGGTAGTTCTTCTCATAGTTGACTGACTGCCTGAGGGTCAGGTGTCTACACTTCCTATCTTGTCTGCCTGAGATGGTCTTTGCTCTAAATACTGTCCTCTGACTTTGCCTTTGTGAGCCCATCACTGCTGAGATAGTAAAGGACTGTGGGACTCAGAGTTAGACTCGAATCTGATTGGCTGGAGCGGGGTATCTGTGTGTGTGATAGGTACATGACAAAGATGAGGGGGTCTTGCAATGTTGCAAGACTGAACTCAGGGACTGTTCTTGAGCTTTCTCAAGGCTAGTACTCTACCACTTGAACCACAGCACCACTTCTGGCTTTTTCTTTGTATGTGGTACCATGGAATTGAACCCAGGGCTTCGTGCATGCTAGGCAAGCACTCTACCACTGGGCCAAACTCCTAGCCCCTCATGCAGTGTGGTATACAGTGAAATAACATGATTGCATGTGTGAGGGTTTGTGCTTGTGCATGCATGTGCCAATACTAGGCCTTAAACTTGTTCTCACGTATAGCCACCTGTTTCCCTTAGGGCCCAGGGCCCTTTCCTGTCTGTTCATGCTGTTCTTTCTAGAAAACTCCTGGTTATAGGCTTTTTTTTTTTTTGCCTCATTTCCCCCCTCTCTCTTTTCTTTTTCTTTTGAGTACTGGGCTTTGAATTCTGGGACTCTCGCCTGCACTAGCTTGCTCATCTAGCACTCTACCAATTGAGCCATGTCTGTAGCCTAGCTTTTTATCTTTTTGGTGGTGAGGCTTGAACTCAGGATCTTGAGCTCTTTTGCTCAAGGCTAGCACTCTCCCAGTTGAGCCTTACTACCACTTTTTGTGTGGTTAATTGGAGCTAAGAGTTCCCTAGGGACTTTTGCTGTTGGGGCTGGCTTCAAACTGTGATCCTCAGGAGATCAGCCTGCTGAGTAGTAGCTAGAATTACAGGCAGGATCCATTTGCATCTTATATAGTCCTCCTCTCTCTTAGCACTTGAGCTTGAGTTTAGCTCCACTAATACCTCCTCAGGGAAGCTCCCCTATTCCCAATTCTGGGAATTATCACTTGACTTTTCCCACAGCTCCCAGGTGTGTGACAGCCCCGTCACACCCAGACTGAGTCAGACAGTCAGGTGTACAGACAAATCCACAGCTGTTATCCTACTAGAGTTCCTGTGTCTTTCAGTGGAATCTGTTTTGCAGCAACTGGAAACTTCACTGTTCTTATTGTTGTTTTCTTTTTTTTTTTTCTGCTCCTGGAGCTTGAACTCTGAAGTTGGGCTCTGTTTCTGAGTTTTGTTTTGTTCAAGGCTAGAGCTCTTACCATTTGAACCACACCTCCACTTCTAGCCTTTTTGGTAGTTAATTTGGTATGAGTCTCGGGGGCTTTCCTGCCTAGGCTGGCTTTGAACAGCGATCCTTAAATCTCAGCCTTCTGAGTAGCTAAGGTTACAGGTATGAATCCCTGGCATACAGCAGAACTTCACATTTGTGTTTTGTGTGTGGGTTTACCGGTACTGAGCTTGAACTCAGGACCTGATGCTGCCCACTAGCTTTTACTCCCAAGGCTGTTGCTCTTGTCACTTGAGCCACATCTCTACTTACAATATTTTGGTGGTTAATTGGAGATAAGTGTCATGGACTTTCTTACCCAGCCTGACTTCAAACTTGAAGCCAGCCCTGGATCTGAGCCTCCTGATTGGCAACAGTGACAGGCACGAGCTATTATTGTTCAACTATGGTTGCTCTTTTTTTGGTAAGTCACATGCTAGGAGGCCAGTTTGAGTTGGTTCCCACTAAGATCTTTATGATGCTCTGGGACTTTCCAACTTACATTGAAACCCAGGCAATAGGTTGGAGTCCCAGGCAAGAAAGTGAGCCATGCCCCTGACCACTCATAATCTTGGCTTCAGCTAGATGGCCCACCACAAAGAGTCTGGCCTGTTCAAAGAGCCCCTCTTGCTGGGGTCCATCAAATCTCCTGTTCATTCATTCATTTATTTATGTATTTATTTATTTGCCAGTCCTGGGGCTTGAACTTGGGGCCTGGGCTCTGTCCTGAGCCTCTTTGTGCTCAATGCTAGCGCTCTACCACTTGAGCCACAGCACCACTTCCAGCTTTGTCTGTGTATGTGGTACTGAGGAATTAAACCCAGGGCTTCATGCATGCTAGGCAAGCACTCTGCCACTAAGCCACATTCCCAGCCCTCCATTCATTTATGGTACCTACACTGAGCTGGATCCTTTAAGATCTGGAGGTGTGTACAGAAACAACACAGGACTTGTCCACTCCACAGGTATTTGTTACCCCACAATTTTTTTTCCCCTGTACTAGTGCTTGATTCTAGTGCTTGATATCAGGGCCTTGAACTCTCACTTTTTTTTTTTTTTTTTTTTTTTTTGTCAGCCTGACCTCTGGGCCTGGGCATTGTCCCTAAGCTCTTCAGCTTAAGACTACTATCCTATTCCTGGAGCCATGGTGACACTTCCAGTTTTCTAATCTCATGGACTTTAGTGCCTAGGCTGACTTTGAACTCAGATCCTCAGATCTCAGCCTCCTGAGTAGCTAGTATTACAAGAGTGACCACCTAAACTGTTTTTTTTTTTTTTTTTTTTTTTTTTTTTTTTTTTTTGCCAGTCTTGGGCTTGAGCCTAGGGCAGTACTGTCCTTAGACTTTCTCAAGGCTAGAGCTCTACCACTTGAGCCTCAGCACCACTTCCGGCTTTTTTTCTATGTATGTAGTACTGAGGAATCGAACCTGGGTCTTTGTGCATGCTAGACAAGCACTCTACCATTAGGCCAAACTCCTGGCCCCTCATTTAGCTTTTTTGCTCCTGTCTGAGTGCTCTACCACTGGAGCCACACTTCTAGTGTAGCCTTTAAATGGTTAATTGTAGATGAGAATCTGGTGACCTTCTCTGCTCAAGATGACTTTGAACCTCCATCCTCAGATCTCAGCTCCCAAAGAGTAAGGATTACACGTGTGAACCAGTGGTGTTGGACGTCACAGTCTCTTCTTATTGCCTCCACTGTTCTTATGTCCAATCAACAAAGATTTATTTCACTGGTTTGTCTAACATTGTTCATTGTGGGGGAGAGACAGAGCTGTTTGAACTTTATTAGTGGGTTGGACCAGGGAAGGGACTGTAGGAAAGTATTGGTGGTGTCTGAGAAAAGGGGGTTCTATCTAGCGTTCTTCCAGGTTCTAGCCTTTCATTTTACAAGTTCTGCTTCTGTCAGCAGACCACTAATAGCAGTGCAAAATAATTCTGGCCTGTGGAGTTGCAAATTAATTCTGTCCACATCAAAAACAACTCCTTCAGCTAGTAAAAGCTAGTTTTGTGCTTATTTGCATATTTTTTTCCACATTTGTTTCTATGGTCCTTTAGTCCATAGAAATTTGCCTTTCTGACTTCTCTTGTGGACAGATGATAACATCTGCTTGATTCCCTCATTCAATTTATAAAATAATTTTTTTTAATTTCACTTTCTTTTCTCTCTTTCTTTCTTTTTTTTTTTTTTTTTTTTTTGCCAGTTCAGGGCTTGAGCTCAGGGCCTGAGCACTGTCCTTGGACTTTCTCAAGGCTAGAGCTCTACCACTTGAGCCTCAGCACCACTTCCAGCTTTTTGCTATGTATGTGGAGTACCAAGGAATTGAACCCGGGTCTTCGTGCATGCTAGGCAAGCACTTTAACCACTAGGCCAAACTCCCGGCCCCTTTTCTCTCTTTCTTTTTCTTTTCTTTTCTTCTCTTTTCTTTTCTTTCGTCCATCGTGGGGCTTGAACTCTGATCCTGGCGCTGTCCCTGAGCTCTTCTGCTCAAGGCTATGGCCTACCCCTGAGCCACAGTTGCACTTCCAGTTTTCTAGTGATTAATTGGAGATAAGAGTCTCAGGTTTGGGGCCGGGAGTTTGGCCTAGTGGTAGAGTGCTTGCCTAGCATGCACGAAGACCCAGGTTCGATTCCTTGGTACCACATAAATAGGAAAAAAAAAGCTGGAAGTGGTGCTGAGGCTCAAGGGGCACAGCGCTAGAGTTGAGAAAAGTCCAAGGACAGTGCTTAGGCCCTGAGCTCAAGCCCAGGACTGGCAAAAAAAAAAAAAAGAGTCTCAGGTTCTTTAGTCCTTTGAACAGCTATCCTCAAATTTCAGCCTCTTTTGTAGCTAGGATTACAGGCATTAGCCACTGCATCCAGTTCCTTAAATTTCACTTTATTTTTTTGTATTGGTACAGTGGCTTGAACTCAGAGCCTAGGTACTGTCTCTGAGTTTTTCATTCAAGCCTAGTGCTCTGCCATTTGAGCCACAGTTCTACTTCTAGCTGGCTTTTAGTGCTTAATTGGAGAGAAGAGTCTTAATAACTTTCTTGCCTAGTGAGCTTTGAACACTGATCCTCAAATCTCAGACTCCTGAGTAAGATTACAGACATGAGGTGCTTGGCTTAAGAGTTATAAAATAATTTGTGTGTGTGTGTGTGTGTGTGTGTGTGTGTGTGTGTGTATGTATGTGTGTGTGTGTGTGTGACCTGAATTTAAGGCTTGAATTTAAGGCCTGGGGGCTGTCACTGAGTTTTTGTACTCAAGGCTGCAGCACTACCACTTGAGCCATAGTACTACTCCCTGCCTTGTGGAGATGTGAATGAACCAAAATCCTCAAATTTCACCTTCCTGAGTAGCTAGGATTTAAAGGGGCTAGGGTTTTTAGGGGTGCGTCACTGGCACTCTGCTAAGAATTATATTTAATGAACTCATTTCACAGATTTGGAGAATCATAACTGACATTTTGGGGGCAAGTAGAAGTATCCTTCCACTAAATTAAGTGTGTACTTAGTTGATGATGGCTTAATACGTTATACAGAAAATAAAGGAGAAAGCCACTTAATATGTTATAAAGAAAATAAAGGAGAAGGCCACTAATTAAGTGTGTATTGAGTTGATAATGGCTTAATGTTATAGAGAAAATAAAGGAGAAAGCCAGTGGCATAAATTTGTAATCCTAACAACTCAGGAAGCTGAGATCGGGGGTTATGGGTCAAAGCCAGCCCAGGCAGGAGAGTCCTTGAGACTCTTATCTCCAAATAACTGCCAAAAAGATGGGAGTGGAGCTGGGACTCAAATGATAAGAGCACTATCTTTGAATGAAAAAGCTCAGGGACCGTGTCAAAGACCTGAGTTCAAGTCCTGGGACAAGTACCAAGAAAAAAGAAAAGCAAGGGAGTGTAGAAGGAAGCTGGATATTACTTTAGAAATGGTGGTCTGAAAATCTAGGAAAGGCCATTCAGGATAAAAATGCTGAAAGACGGCTGTAATCCTAGCTACAAGATATGCAGATCCCAGTTCAAAGTCTGCTGGAGCAGTAAAGTCCACGAGACTTACCTCTAACCACCAAAAAGTAAGAAGTAGAGCTGTGGTTCATGTGGTAGAGCTCTAGCCTGGAGGCCTCAGGAGCAGTGCCCAGGCCCTGAATTTAGGCCCCAAGACCAACATGCGCACACACACACACGAAATGCTTTTTCTGACATTCTGCACTAGCTGGGTGTCTTAAATTTTATCTGGGACCAGCCCACTTGCGAAGAAATACGGGATACAAGCCTTGTGAGATTACTCTGTGGGTTGCCAGAGGCAGCGCGGGGCCCGGCCTTGGGGGGGCGTGGCCAAGAGGGGCCTGAGCCCTGGTGTGGGCGTGGCCACGCCGGGACCCGCCCAGGTCACGTGCCGCCGCGTCGGCAGCTCCGGAGCGCGCCTGGCGGCGACTGCAGCAGCAGCTTTACGGGTCTGTGGCGGCTGCGGGACTGTAACGGGGCCGGGCGGATGGCGGCGACGGCTGTGGCGGCGGGGAGCGGGCCCGCGGCGGGGGCCGAGTCGGCGGAGGGGCCCCCGGGGCCGGCGGCGGCGCTGGAGCTGTGGCTCAGTGAGTGGCGGGGCCGCCCCTAGGTGAACGGGGAGGGGGGTGGGGGGACGGGCCCCACGCGCGGCGTCGCCTCCCGCCGCCTGCCGGGGCCTGGCCTCGGGGGGCGACGGTGCGGGAAGGCGTCGCCCCAGGTTTCCCCTCCCCCCCCTCACTCTTGGGGGGGCAGTGCCGAACGTCCAGCGGCTGCTTTTGTGCCCAGCGCCGTGCAGCCATTGTTAGCCCTGACTGCGACCCCCAGACGTCCACCGAGCCAGCCCGGTCTCCGGGCGGTGGAGCGGGGGCGCCCAGTCTGCCCGCGGACACGGCCTCTGGCCGCCCGCGAGAGGGAGATCTTGATCTGGTTGCAGCCTCCTCCGTGCCTTTCCTTCGCCCAGTCTCGTCCGTGTGCTCCGGGGAGCTTGGCGGCGCTCCCGGGGGGGTGGGGTGGGGTGGGGTTCTTCCCGCACCCCTCCACCACTGCGGAATCAGGGCGTGAGGGGGGGCTCACGACGGCGCCCCTCGCCGGAGGCCCTGCAGGGTGCCCGGGTTAACGGGCAGGGGGAGGGGCGCGAGCTCGGCCCGGGCTGTTTACCTGGGGATTGTCCCGGTTGATGGAGAGGACGGTGGAACCCCTGCCCCCCCCTCCCCCGCCACAGACAGAGGACGAGAAAATGGGGGACACTCCGGCGTGGGGAACAAGTTGATCAGTGGCCTGGGGTTTGCAGAGCCTCCGACCGAATCTGGAGGGCACTGCGGGTGGTGTGCTAATCTGCTAATTGGGTGGGATAGGTAGGGTCTGGGGGTGAGCCACCAAAGGGAGTTTCTATGTGCCATCGAGGAGAAGCTGTTGGGAGTTTCTAGCTGGAGATTCTCATCCTGTAAGCTTGACAGGCACATGTCCACCGTGGTTTAGCTTTGCTGGCTCGGACTTGGTGAGATTTTGGAAGATGGCTCTTGGTAGTCCTGGGGCTGCATCAGAACAAAGGCAATGGGAAGGAGAGTAGAAAGGATTTGCAGACGGTATCAACAGCCTAGGGGCTCTCCTCAGTGGAGGAATGTAGGGTGGATCCCAAGTTTTGGGGCTCATGGATAATGAGGAGGAGGTGATTTATGAGAAAACAGTTGAGTGGGTTAGAAAGGAATGCTGCAGGCATTGGGCTGCTCCTAGACAGAGAGAGAGAGGATAGGAGAGTGCAGGAATTATGTCTGCCAGCCAGTTTGCTCAGTGAGAATGTTACATGTGAAGAAGAGCTGAGGTTTTGGAGGTGCATCCCCAAGAACCTCAACATTGAAGGCCACAGATGGGAAGAATAGCCTGGAAACTCAAGAGGCTGAAGAAGAGTCCCGGGGAAGATTGAAGAGTGACAAATTACACAGCTCCTAAAGGAGAGCTGTTTGAGGGTAGTTTTATTGTTTAGAAATGAAAAGGGAATTTTGAATTCTTCAGGTAAAAGGTTACTAATGGAAGATATTATTTGAGTTAACTGATAGACAGAGGCTGTGTTTATGGAATAACAACCAAGTTTGTTGGTGTTATAACACCGCTGACCATGACTGCCCATAGAGAGGTTCCTTTAGCCCCAGCTTTTGGGGTAGTATATTTCAAAGCTGCGTGTTTTTTCTAGCTTGTTTTTCCACCTCCCTGTCCCCCACTCCCTTCTTCATGGTTCTGGGGATTGGACTCAGCTTTGAGCTTGCCGGGCAAGTGAGAGCTTGAGTTATATATACCTCCAGCCCCCTCCCCCCCACTTTTTTTTTCCACTTTTCAGGTAAAGTATAGTCCTGGCTATCTTCCAGAAAGTCAGGAAAGGCTAGAATTATTTTTCATGTGAATTTTTCAAAAGTTGGCAACTACTTTGAGTCATAACTTAGTACTTTAGATGTTTTCTTCTCACTCAGTGAAGGTCAGGCAGAATAAATCTACAAGTAGGATGTGGTATGTGGCCTTAAAATTTATTTAAAAAGGGTCAGGAGTGTGGCCTAGTGGTAGAGTGCTTGCCTAGCATGTATGGAGCTCTGGGTTCGATTCCCAGGTATCACATATAGAGAAAAAGCCAGAAGCGGTGCTGTGGCTCAAGTGGTAGAGTGCTAGTCTTAAGAAAGAAAGCTCAACAACAGTGCCCAGGCCCTGAGTTCAAACCTTGGCCCCTCCCCCCAAAAATTGTGGGTGCTGGAGTTTGAACTTAGGGGCTTTCATGCTCAGTTCGATTTCTTGCTCATGGCTGGTGCTCTACCACTTGAACCATGCCTTAAGCCTAGCTATTTGCAGGTTAATTGGAGAGACAGGGAGTCTCCTGAATTGGTCTCCCTGGGCTGGCTTCAAACTGTATTCCTTTAGATCTCAGCCTCCTGAAAAGGGAGGATTACAGATGCAAGCCATATGGCCTTTTTCATGGTGCTTTCAGGGAAAGAGGAGAGAAGGCAGCTAGTGAGAATCTAGAAGCAGAAGAGAGGAGGTAGTCCCCACTTTGGACTGGTGGTCCTTCAGTAAGGGAACTGGCTCTCTTGGGAGGTGCTGGGGGATGTCACAGTCAAAGCAGGAAGCCTGACAATCTGTCAGAAAGGAAAGGCAGCTTTTGTCTCTGAGTGTCTGGGGAGGGAGATAAAGGTGACTGCTCATGCAAGCTAGTTTGTCACTTCAGTAGGCGGGGCTGGTAAGAGAAGCAAAAGGGAACCCTCCTGAGAAGGCTAAGCCTTTGTGCTCTTGACATGCTGGGTTAATAATAGTGTATGGTGGTGGGTTGTCCCCAACACTACACAATGTTTAGCCACATCCCTGGCCTGGACTCCAACAGGACGATTCCTGCCCAGTCCTGACAGCCAACTTCTGTCTTCTGTTGCCAGATTTCTAGGGGAAAGGAGTTGGAGAATCTCTATAGACACTTTCCCCTGCTGAGGGTCTGGGCACTGTCTGTCTGTTCTACCATTTGAGCCTTACCTCCACTTCTGCTTTTTGGTGGATAGAGATAAGAGTATAATGGACTTTCCTGCCTAAGCTGGCTTTGAACCATGACCCTTTATTTAGTAGCTAGGCTTATAAGGGTGAGACATGGGCAGACTGCTAGACTGATTTTTTTTTTAATTTAGTTTTTTTTTTTTTTTTAATTTATTTTGCCAGTCCTGGGCTTGAGCTCAGGGCTTGAGCACTGTCCTTGGACTTTCTCAAGGCTAGAGCTCTACCACTTGAGTCTCAGCACCACTTCTGGCTTTTTTCTATGTATGTGGTACCAAGAAATCGAACCCAGGTCTTCCTGCATGTTGGGCAAGCACTCTACCACTAGGCCAAACTTCTGGCCTTAGACCAAGATTTTTGTTGGTCGACTTGGGGTCTTTAAGTGTTTGCCCTGGCTTCTTACAGCCTCCTAAGTAGTTAAGATTAAAAGTGTGAGACATTGCACTGTGCCTGCCCAGTGCTGGTACTGGAACTTGAACTCAGGGCCTCATAACTCCCATTTAACTTTACACTCAAGGCTGGTGCTCTAGTACTTTTAGCTATACTGTTATTTCTGGCTTTTTGCTGGATAAATTAGAATTAGGAGTAGAGGATTTGACTGCCTAGGCTGGCTTCAAACCACAATCCTCAGATCTCAGTCTCCTGAGTAGCCAGGATTGTAGGAGTGAGCCACTAGCTTCTGGCTTAAACTGTGTCTTTAAGGTGAACATGGAGACTGATATTTTCCCCTTAGAGTTGTTGGGAAGATCAAAGTTAATACACATGAAGCACTTAAAATATTGCCTTTCTGTGGTACCAGTATAAGATGATAGATACATTTAGTAAGCCAAACGAAAGGCCCACCATTAGGACTAAGTTCAATCCATGAGCTCCTTTTTGGCACCAAGATTATTTTCTTGATTTTTTTTTTTTTCCTACTTTGCTATACTGCCAGCAGAAGTAATGGATTTGAGAAAGCTACAGCTCTTCCTGCTTGTTGATCCAGCTTAGGCTGCAGGTCCATTTTGGAATCTGATGACCTGGAATATGAATTACAAAGGTTTTCAGACCAAGAGTGGGATGGAGACAGCGATCTCTAGAATGGGAGGTAGGGCTGAATAATTTCCCAAGACTAAGCTTTCAAAAGGCAAACAGCAGCTTTTGTGCATTCTGCTCTTCAGCTTACCTCCCCACACAGTGTATTTGATTATTGACCTGTGTGGTTTTGCATGTGCTTTCCTGACTTCTGTTAATGGAAAACCCTGTGGGCTCATTGTGTGGATGTCTGTAGTTCATTTCTGAAGCTCCTTGCTAGAGGAGTCTTAATTGTTGACTCAAACTTGCTAAGCAGGTGCTCTACCACTTGAGCCACACTGCCAACCTTGTTTATTTTTTGAATAGTCCTTCTCTTTTGCTTTCTGCATAACAGGGGTGACAGGCCTGGGCTATTAGACCAAGATTTTTTTTTTTTTTTTTTTGGTTCCAGTCCTGGGGCTTGAACTCAGGGCCTGAGCACTATCCTTGGGCTTTTTCCTCAAAGCTAGCACTCTGCCACTTGAGCCACAACACCACTTCTGGCTTTTTCTATGTATGTAGAATCCAACCCGGATCTTCGTGCATGCTAGGCAAGCACTCTACCACTAAGCCAAACTCCTGGCCCTGACCAAAATTTTTGTTGGTTGACTTGGGGTCTTAAGTATTTGCCCTGGCTGGCCTCAAAATGAGATTCTACTGATCTCATCCTCCTAAGTAGTTAAGATTAAAGGTGTGAGACATTGCACTGTGCCTGCCCAGGTATGTGTACGTATGCTTATGCATGCATGCATGGGACTTCAGGTCGGGGCCTTGTTCTCTCTCAGCTCATGACTGGCACTCTACCATTTGAGCCATGTTTCCAGTCCAGCATTTTGCTGGTTAAGTGGAGATGGGAGTCTTTTCTGCCTTGGCTAGTTTCAAACCTCTAGATTTCACCTCCGCCTCCTAAGCAGTAGGATCGATTTTGGTTATGAGCCACTGGTGTGAGCTTTGGGTACTATTTTTTTTTTTTTTTTTTTGCCAGTCCTGGGACTTGAACTGAGGGTCTGAGCAGTGTCCTTGGACTTTCTCAAGGCTAGATCCAGCACCACTTCCAGCTTTTTCTATATATGTGGTACCGAGGAATCAAACCCCAGCATTCATGCATACTAGGCAAGCGCGTTAACCACTAGGCAAAACTCCCAGCCCATGGATACTATTTTTAGGAGATTTGGTCCCTTTGGCCTCCAAATATGGGTTCTGGCTTTAATAGTGCTGTTAGAAGAGTAACTTAATAAAAACGGAGCTTAGAGTAAATCTTGTCTTCCTTCTGCCTGGTGATAGATCCCATCTTCCTCCAGCTCTTATTCCTCCCTAGGGTTTCATGGCGGTCTAGGTTTCTGTCTATTTACACACTGAGCTTCTCTAGGCTGAGCTCCGGAATCCAGCAGAGAACCTTCCCATGGGTCTCCTTGGGGTATCATGTATGCTGAATTGTTGGCTGCTGGGCACCCATGGGAAGGGCCCCCTGAAGGCAACTGAGTGGTCTCCCCAACTTCAGGGTTTCCCTTGCCAGCACCCGCAGTTACTGGGGTCAGGGTCATGACTCTTGGCCAGTGCTTGGCAGCTGCTGTTATCACTGGATGTAGGAGGTTAGTGAAGTTTCCTTTTAGCTATAGGGTCCATGACCTCGATCACAGAATAAGAATTTCCAGACAAGTCACAATGACAAGAAAACTTGACAGCTTTATTGAGTATATAAATGAACAGGCAGTCGGACAAATAGACAAAAGGCAGACAAACAGAAGGTCAGGGCGCAATGACAAAGTGTGAGTGATTCCATAGGGAAATAGAGAAGCCAGGAGACATAGAGAGGCACAGGGACAGAGAAGTGGGTGGGGGGAGAGAGAGAAAGAGAGGAGAGAGGAGATTGAGTGAGCAGCATGAGGGAGAGGGTGGCACCCAGAGAGACAGAGAGGAGAGATACAAAGAGCAAAGCACAGAGCCACCCATCCTTAGGCTGCTGGGGAATTTATTTATAGGGCAGAGGCAGGAGGTCTGGCTTGCTCTAACCACACCTGTGTTTTTTTCTTGAGTTTCCTCATAAGAATGCTATGAAAGCAGGTGCTTACCCTTGGGAAAAAGGGGTACCCTGCAGTCTGCATTTTGGGGCATCCTGTCAGACAGTTGTTAATCCTTGGGTGAGAAATGCATCTCTCAGGAAGAGATACATCCTGTTATCTCTCTTTGAAGCAAAGATGCTCTTGTATGTTTCTAAACACCCTATTTCTGAGTTGCCTTTACCAGTAGTTTCCTTAACTTATCCTGTTTCATTTCCCCTAAAATCTCCTGTATTTGCTGTTAGCTGACTATATCTCATTTCCTTAGTCTATATGGCTTCATTTCCCTCAAAATGACTTTGGTCCTTTAATCTTAAGGGAAGTAGATGGACAGGCTTTAAGTTTGAGTCTTTGAGTCTCTGGCAGCCATTTACCATGCTTCATTTTCCCTAGGCTATCCTGCCTCGCTATGAGAAGATTCAGTTGTGAATCAGTCACTCTTAGGTGAGCTATTTCACTCCCAGTGAGAGTCTCAGCTGTTTTCTTAAAATGGCCAGCCCAGGAGCAGACTTGAAGTGAATCCTACAAAATGTTGTTTTTATGAAGTAAATCTGTGGTTGTCGTGTGGTTTGGGGCACCCCATGTCCTGCCCATGTGACTGCTCAGTCTGCTCTAGGACCTGGAGACTTCATAGTCATGGAGAGAGAAGGTGTCTTGTCACTTTCGTCCTGGCCCCTCAGAGTGGCGTCACAGAGCCTGGCCATCTGTTGGGCCTCTGGGGATCATTTTCTCTGGAGCTGCCTGAGGCCGCTGAACTAGTTTGAACACCCAGGATTATGTATTTGGAAACATGGTAACTGAAATAATAGTAGCTAGGCACAGTGGTGTAATCCTAGCTACTCAGGAGGCTAAGAGCTTAAGATTGCAGTTCAAAGCCAGCCTGGGCACTATGATGCCAGTGAGACTCTTATCTCCAGTTAATCACTTCTAGAAAACTAGAAGTGGAGCTGTGGCTCCAGGGACAGGGCAGTAAGTAGCCTTGAACTGAAGAGCTCAGAGACAGTGCCCAGGCCCAGAGTTCAAGTCCCATGGCCGGAAAAACAAGCAAACAAACAAACAAACAAAAAAAAAACCCCAAAACAAACCCTGAAATAGGGGGCTGGGAGTTTGCCCTGGTGGTACAGTGCTTGCCTAGCATTACAAAGACCTAGGTTTGGTTGCCTGGTACCACATACATAGAAAGAGGCGGTAGAGCACTAGCCTTGATAAAACCCAAGGACTGTGCTCAGGTGCTGAGTTCAAGCCCCAGGACTCGTTAAATAAATAAATAAATCTGAAATAGCAGCTGGGTGCCAGCAGCTCATGCCTATAATCTAGCTACTCATGCCTATAACCTAGCTGAGATCTGAGGATGTCAATTCAAAGCCAACCCAGGCAGAAAAGGCTGTGAGACTTCTTTGAGTGTCTGCGTGTACGCCTGGTCATGGAGGTTGAACCTGGGACCTGGGCACTGTCCCTGAGCTCTTTTGCTCAAGGTTAATGCTCTGCTACTTTGAGCCACAGCTCCACTTCCAGTTTTCTGCGAGTTAATTGAAGAGAAGAGTCTCATGGACTTTTCTGCCCAGCTGGCTTTGAGCTGTGATCCTCAGATCTCAGCCTTCTGATTAGCTAGAATTGTAGGCAAGAGCCACTAGCCCGGAGCAGAACTTGAACTTCCTTGCTTCAGTCTAGCACTTTGTCCCTTGAGCCACAGTTCTACTTCTGGCTTTTTTATTTTTATTTATTTTTTTTTCCTGGGCTGGATTTGGACCATAATCCTCAGATCTCAGCCTCCTGAGTAGCTAGGATTACAGGAATGAGCCCCTGGTGCTTGGCATTAAAAAAAAAAATTGGTATCACCCTTGAACTCAGGAACTCAAGCAATTGCTAGACATTCTTGTGTACCTGCCACTCTACCACTTCAGCCATGCCTCCAACGTAGTTTTTTCAGTTCATTACTTGGAGATGGAGTCTCTTGGGGTAACTTTGAACCATGATTCTTCACGTCTCATCCCCTTAAGTAGTCTGTTTTTGTAGGTATCTATTTATCAGATCCTTGTGATACAAGATCTAGCAAATTTAAAGGGAAAAAGAAACTACATCTTGTTTTGTAGGTGCTTTAGCTGGGCTTTTGCCTTGGCTAAAGGTTTGGAAATTGACTTAATCTCCCAGAGGTTTCTCCCTTTCTTTGTCCTTCTGGCCCTGGTCCTGGGTAAGCCTGGAGGAGGGGGGAGGGAGGCTGGGCCTGTAAGCTGGCCCTGCTTGCCTTGTTTTCTGTTGCCACGACCAATCATATGTGGTGGTTGGAATTCCATTCAGGTGTCAACCCTGACCTTGTCATGAACTTAGATGGTGTAGAATTACTTTTAAGTAAAACAGATTCTGAATGTGGATTGTTGCTTTGAATCATTTATTCAAATAGTTACTCATAGTCCCTGACTTAGAGTTTTTTGACTTGTTAGCATGTAAGCTCATGCAGAGTGGAGGCGGTGTATATTTTGTTCTACGAGGAAAGAGGGCCTTGTACTAAGCACTGGAAGAAATCTGTGCCTCTGTCTTCAAGGGTTGTGTTTCTTCAGCCATATAAGGCATGTATACCTGTTTTGGTTTTGGTGCTGGTACTGCTGTTTGAACTCAGGGCCTTGAGATCTCACTTGGCTTTTTACTTTTCAGGCTACCCTATACCACTTAGAGCCACACTTTCACTTCAGGCTTTTTGCTGGTTAATTGGAGATGAGTCTCTCATATTTGATTGTTTAGGCTGGCTTCAAACCTTGATCTTCAGATCTCAGCCTTCTGAGTAGCTAAGATTACAGGCCTGAGCCACCAGCACCCAGATGTGTAAGTGTTTTTTAATTGGAAAAGATGGAGACTCTCTTATATTGCAATAATAATTGCTTGAGCTATGGTGATATTGGGATTTGAATTCAGAGCTTGGCTTTTTTTTTTTTTTTTTTTTTACTTGCCAGTCCTGGGGCTTGAGCTCAGGGCCTGGGCGCTGTCCTTGGTTACTTTTTTTTTTTTGTCAGTTGTGGGGCTTGAACTCTGAAACTGGGCACTTATCTGAGCTTTTTAGCTTAAGGCTACCGCCCTACCTCTTGAGCCACCGCGCCACTTCTGGTTTTCTGGTGCTTAATTGGAGATAAGAGCCACACAGCTGGCCTTGAACTGTAAACCTCAGATCTCAGCCTCCTGTACAATTAAAGGCATGAGCCACCGTGCCGGGCTCCTTGGACACTTTTTTGCTCAAGGCTAGCACTCTGCCATATGAGCCACAGCACCACTTCTGGCTTTTTCTGTGTATGTGGTGCTGAAGAATCGAACCCAGGACTTTGTGCATGCTAGGCAAGCACTCTATCACTAGGCTACACTAATGGTCCCAAGACAAGCACCTGTGACACTCTTGTTTGGCTTTTTCACCCCAAGCTGGAGCTTTCTACTTGAGTCAAATTTCTACTTCTTTTGTGCCTGGACTTGGGCTAAGGGCCTGAGCACTGGCCTTGGGTTTTTTTTTTTTTTTTTTTTTTTCCTTCAAGGGTAGAGCTCTACAACTTGAGCCACAGCACCACTCCCAGCTTTTTTTTTTTTTTTTTTCCTGTGTATACGACACTGAGGAATCGAACCCGGGTTTTCATGAATGCTAGGCAAGCACTCTACCACTAGGCCAAACTCACAGTCCCTACTTCTGACTTTTTTCTGGTTAGTTGGCTAAAGGTCTCTTGAATTGGTCTGCCCAAGCTGGCTTTGAGCTGAGGTCCTTAGATTTTTAACCTCCTGAGTATGAGCTATTTTTTTCTTTTTTTTCCCTGCACTTTTGGTCCCAGGCATGTGTGGGCAAGTGGTCTACCACTGAGCTACATCCCCAAGTCCCTCCAGTCCTCTCTTTATTGGATACTTTTCTCCTTCTCTGTGACTGTGCTGGACACTTTAGACACTATCTACTTTAATCCCGTGACAGTCCCATGAGGGAGAGCCTGGGGACATTGTGACTGATGAGGGGTGGGGCTTGAGAGCCTCACTGTAACATGGGGGAGGGACAGATAAAATAGCAGAGTTTTAACTGGGCATCGGGACACATGCCTTTAGTCCTAGAGACTTGGGAGACTGAGACTGGGGCAACATTCATTTGGCAACAGGGAAACTGTCTCAAAAAAAAAAAAAACTGAGTTAAAAATAGCTTCTGTTTTGTGCTGTAGATTAAAAAAAGAAGTGGAGGAGGTGTTTTTGAAAGTGGGACATCTGAGTTGGGACCCAGATAGTAGTAGAGAGAAAGTTTTGAGACTTGGGCCAGTGGAGGGAGTACATGTGGGGTGTCTTTGCTCCCCTTTGTCAGTGGGTGTGGCCTTTGACTGGCTGTCCAGGCATGGGCACATGACTTGAGTATACCCCAAGTGCTTAACCTGCTTGACGACTTGAGTGTGGTTTCATCCTTGTGGTTAATTAATTAATTAATTTTGCCAGTCCTGGAGATCATGTAGCCATGATCTCTTGCATGTGGGATTTACCTTTAAAGCTCAGCCCCATTGAAGCTCAAGGCTGCTCTCTATCAGCCCAAAGGGGGAGAGCGGTCACTACACTGCTATTAAAATGACTCCTAGCTCAGTTCACTGAGTGCTGGTGACTCTACTGGGGGTGGGGGTTGGAGGGGTTCCAGGTCTCCCCAAAATGGCTGGGATATTACACTCATGTGCACACTTGGCCATCTTCAGTAAAGGTGTGTCATGTACCAGACGGGGTGCCTCATGATGGTGAGTACCACAGATCTGCTTCTGCCCCTATCAGCCTTCTGCCCACTCCAGTCTCCTCTAAGGGTAATGTCACAGCCCTCCACCCCCATGTTTATGCTTATGTGTGTGTTTATACATGTTTCCTTCATAGACAAAGCCACGGACCCAAGCGCATTGGAACAGGATTGGTCAGCTATCCAGAATTTCTGTGAGCAAGTAAACACCGACCCCAATGGGTAAGGTTACACACAAGCACAACTGACTGTCACCCATGCTGAGCACAGGCCTGGGTCTCTTGAGACTGACTAGTGAGCACTTGAGATCCTCTTCATTCATCCTCCCTCCCTCCCTCCCTCCCTTCCTTCCTTCCTTCCTTCCTTCCTTCCTTCCTTCCTTCCTTCCTTCCTTCCTTCCTTCCTTCCTTCCTTCCCCAGTCCTGGAACTTAAACTCAGGGCCTGGGCACTGTCCTTGAGCTTTTTCGAGGCTAGTGCTCTACCACTTAGTCACAGTACCACTTCCAGTTTTTTCTGTGTATGTGGTACCAAGGAATCAAACAGATTTAGGCCATACTCTCAGCCCCTTCACAGTGTTTTTCTAAAATCAGCAAATTCATGTTGCTTTTTGTTGTTGTTGTTTTTTGGGGGGGTGTCTATTTGGAGCTGAACTCAGGGCATAGGCCTCTGTCCCTGAGCTTTTTCTCTTAAGGCTTGAGCCAGTTAGGCTTTGATAATTAATTGGAGATAAGAGTCTAATGGGACTTGCTTTTCTCAACTGGCTTTGATCTATGATTATCATATTTCTGCCTGTTGAGTAGCTAAGATTATATGCTCCTGGTATCTGACTTCATTTTGCTTTTTTAAAAAGTAGTTTGTCCAGGGGCCAGTGACTCACCTATAATCCCAGCTACTCAGGGGCTGAGATCTGAGGATCACAGTTCAAAGCCAGCTTGAGCATTAAAGTCTATGAGACTCTTACCTTCACTTAACCACCAGAAAACATGAAGTGGCACTGTGGCTCAAATGGCAGAGCACTAGTCTTGAGCTGAAGAGCTCAGGAACAGTGCCCAGGCCCAGAGTTCCAGCCCCACAACCAACAACAGCAATAAGAAAAAAGAAAGTTGTTTGCAACTATTGATATTTATTTATTGAGCCCAGTGCCCCATGCATGTTAAGCATTCTCTCCACCACTTAGCCCCAGCTCAGCCCAGCCCAGGGTGAGGTTTTCTTGAGTTTGTTTCCAAAACCCCTGGAGAGACTGTGAGGAGTTGTCACTCACCCAGGTGCCCAGCTGTTCTGGAATGTGCCCTCACTCTGTTGACACTCTCTGTTCTACTGTTTACATAGCCACTGGGGTGGAACAGAGGGTACTGTGGTAGTTGTGGCTGGAGTTCTCGGGTAGGCTGATCAAGAGGAGGGTGGGCCTGGCAGAGGGAGACCTGGAAGGTTCACAACACAAGTGGGTGAGAGTTAGTCCCTGACTGGGGCATTGGAGAGCAGATGTTATATGCAGCATTATACCTCTGCTTTGGGATAATAGCTCCTGAAAAATAGGTGACTTTATCTACATGCAGCCAGACTGGTTAGTGCTCTCCTCTATGCCTTTCTTCCCTTTAGGCCAACCCATGCACCCTGGCTATTGGCCCACAAGATCCAGTCTCCACAAGAGAAGGAAGCTCTTTATGCCTTGACGGTAAGTCGATTGTTCCTCGGCCTTAGTCTTTCCTATCCCAGTGTTAGGAAGAAGCTAGGGGGTCTTTACCTCTGCCCCAGGCCTCTCTGTGCCATCTTTGTGTGCCATTGGAGCCTTTCAGCTTCACAGGCCTCTAACAACAGGCAGGAGTGTCCCTCAGATCTGTTTCTAGTGAGCTGCACTGAGAATGTTTTATTTCTGCTTGTTCTGGCAAGTAATAAGTAACAGAAATGAACAAAGTGGCTAGATGAGGGCCTTGGCCTGTGTGGGGAGGCAGCAGCTGCAGTACCATGCCTGGCTTTGGGCCCAGTGTTATACACAGGAACACTTATTTTGTTTTATGAAATAAAATGCTGTCCAATTCTAGAATTAGAAACAAAGCCAATTAATACCTTTGTTTTTGTTTTTGGTCACCCATGGGGCTTGAACTCAAGGTCTGGAATTGTCCCTGAGCCTTTCTGCTCAAGGCTAGCACTCTGCCAGTTTGAGTCATACCTTTATTTCTCAGTTTTCTGCTGGTTAATTACAGATGAGAGTCTTGTAGACTTTCCTACCCCAGTGGGCTTTGAACCTTCATCTACAGTTCTCCACTTGCTGAGTAGCTAGGATTATAGGCATAAGCCTCCCCAATTAATATCTTTTTTTTTTTTTTTTTTTTTTTTTTTTTTGCCACTCCTGGGCTTGAGCTCAGGGCTTGAGCACTGTCCTTGGACTTTTCTCAAGGCTAGAGCTCTACCACTTGAGCCTCAGCACCACTTCTGGCTTTTTGCTATGTATGTGGGGTACCGAGGAATCGAACCCGGGTCTTCATGCATGCTAGGCAAGCACTAGGCCTAACTCCCGGCCCCCCAATTAATATCTTAAAAAAAAAAAAGTTGGAGATACGGTGACTGAGGATAGATTGGGTTACAAAGTGAGACCCTCTGTCTAAAAGGAAAAAACAACAACAAAAAGCTGACACTGGTGGCTCACACCTGTAATCTTAGCTATTTAAGAAGCTGAGATTTGAGGATCAAGGTTTGAAGCCAGCCTAAGCTAACAGACTTGAGAGACTTATCACCAATTAACCACCAAAAAACCTGAAGTAGAAGTATAGCACAAATGGCAGCATATCAACCTTGAGCCAAAAAAAAAAAAAAAAAAAAGAAACAGTCACCAAGCCCTAGGTTCAAGTTTTAGTGATGCATAAAGAGAAAAACAACACCCCAGATTGGACATTTGAAGAACCAGAGGCCAGTCAGGATCAGCTTGTTGTGTCCACCTCTGGGGAGAACATGATTCTCATCCCATAGTCACCTGCTTAGAAGTCCTCTTGAGTGAGATAGCCTCAGGATGGACCCTCTTCCAACCCACTAAGCTACTTCCTGGACTCAGCTGGCATTTGCCTCTTGATTCAAGGATCAAGCATCCGTGGTGGGCTTGCCGGGGGTGGGGGAGCTGTGACGCTTTTGGAGGAGTGAGCTATACCATATGTTACCCCGTGCTCCTTAGCAAAAGGTGAGTCCTAGAGCCACTGGCTTTCCCTCACTGGGGACCCATGTCCTCAGGTGCTGGAGACCTGCATGAACCACTGTGGAGAGAAGTTCCATAATGAGGTGGCCAAGTTCCGCTTCCTGAATGAGCTGATCAAGGTGTTGTCTCCAAAGGTGAGTGCCCAGGATTTGGCCTCTGTTGCCCCCTACTTTCAAGGTCCTGTGGCTGCACAGAGCAGTGTCCACGCATGTGCAGTACCTCCCTGCTACAGCAGGAAGAAGTCCAGCACGGGTGTGCTGTTTCCTCTGCAAGGTGTGGGGATATGGTCCTGCTTGTCAGCTGCCCCTGCCCCTTATTAGTTAGCATTTCCTTATTTCCCCCTTGAAAGTGGCCACCTATTTTGGAGTTGTGTGCCACCAGCTTGGAGGCCTGAAGTTCTGGTAGAGATCCTGTGAGCTTAGGTATGATTAAGTGTCCTGTTGCCTCCAGCCTCGTCCTCTACACAATTTCTCCTTCATCTGTCAGCCTGGCCACTCCCACAGAATCATCAATTGAGCCCTGACTCTGGAGCCAGCAATTCTCTGATCCATTGCAGTTGACTTCAAGCCCTGTGTGGGGTTACATGTTGTACCTATACCCTGCACATTAAGAGCTCACTGTACATTAAGTGCTTCGGGTGCCAACCCTGAGCTTTGGCATCTAGTAAGCAGGCATTTGTGCACCACTCATTACCACCTGCCTCCTTGTATAGCTCACTGGAGTCACAGACAGCTCACAGGAAGGCACTCTGCTTTTTTTCCTTTCTCTTTTTTGTGCTAGACTTAGGGCTTAAATTCACTATCCTTGAGCTCTTGCTCAAGGGTAGCACTATACCACTTGAACCACAGTACCATGTCTAATTTTTTTCCCTCAGTGGTTAATTGGAGATAAGAGTCTCAGATTTTCTTGCCCAGAGTGGCTTTGAACTAAGATCCTCAGATTTTAGCCTCCTGAGTAGCTAGGATTACAGGTGTGATCTACCATCACCGGTTGGCATTTTTTTTCATTTTTTATTGTAATTAATAAAAGGGTTACATGATATTTGCCATATAGAAGGTGCATTAATTCACATACATTGATACTCTTTCACATGTCTTGGTGCCTTTTACCCTCCCCCACACCCCCAACCTGTTGGCATTTTGCTTCATCATCAAGTGTAGGAATGGACGTGACCCTCATGGGCACCCTGTACCCACTTTGGGATCTGTGCTTGTGCCCTCCTGGAGTGGCATAGCTCACCAGGCAGTGAGCTCTCCAGACCTGCTGGCTTTGTGTTTCTCTCAAACTGTTATGAAACAGGACTGCGGAAGTCCTTGCCTGCCTGCTGGAATGCTGCCTCCAGCATACACACACACACACACACACACACACACAGAGGAGTGCACAAAGGCCAAGGAATCAGGCTAAAACATTCTACCTATCTAATGCTGTGGCTAGTCTTTGGTGACTATTGAAGCACCCCATGAAGAATCATTACTGTAAACTCAGCTACAACCCAAGGAGACTTGTTTGAAATAACAAAACACCATTATCACTGAGGAAATGCCACAAGGTTTTTGTTTTTGTGCCAGTCCCAGGCTTAAGCTTAGGACTGGACTTTTCTCAAAGTTAGAGCTTTAGCACTTGAGCCTCAGCACCACTTCTGACTTTTTTCTATGTATGTGGTACCGAGGAATTGAACCCGGGTCTTTGTGCATGCTAGGCAAACACTCTACCACTAGGCCAAACTCCCTGCCTCCCCCCCCCCCACATTTTTTAAAGATTCTATCCTTAGTCAAAAATGACTATTCCAGTGTTGTAGATGGGCTGTAGCCTGGCTTGAATGTGGAACAATTCATACTCTGGACCTCAGGAGTACCTCTTGGCTGGGAATGATAGCCAGGTGGTCTCAGGGCCTTCTACTCTCTGTCTCCTTCCTCCTCAGTACCTGGGCGCATGGGCCACAGAAAAAGTGAAAGGTCGTGTCATCGAGATCCTCTTCAGTTGGACTGTCTGGTTTCCTGAGGACATCAAGATCCGAGATGCCTATCAGATGCTGAAGAAGCAAGGTCCAGCTGTGTTCCTAAGGCCCTCTGCCCTCTCTTTGTAGGCGTCGTATATGGAAAGGGACCATTTTGTGGAGGACAATAGGGACCAAGTTAACAAGCCGGTAGCTCTTGTCATAGGCCACGCTTCCTTCTGATGGATAGAGAGTAGGCTGTTATGCAGTTGCTCTGGTTACCTCCACAGTGCCAGCAGCCTTCAGATTTCCACAGCAATTGCTGGTATTTAGGTTAGGCACTGACTTACTGGAGTTTTTCTGAGTCCCTGTTCCCCTTCTTGCTGCCCTGTGTCCAGGAAAGGTGCTTTTTTCCCCCCTCCATTCTCTTCCCTACAGCGTTAGCCTCAGGAGGCTGAGGGCAGTCTGTTCTGACTCAGTATCCATCCCTAGCCGGCTATGGATCTTAGGGTTTGGGTGGTCAATCCTTTCCCAGTCAGGGCATGGTTCCTCCCTGGAGAATGGTGTTTCTTTCTTGCTGGAAGTATTTTACTCTGGGCAGGTGTTGGGGAATGGAGCTCAGGCTTTGAGCAGACTTGGCAAAGCTCTACCACTGAGCTCCCTGTCTAAGCAGGCTGTTGATGGTTTCCTAGTGTATCAGGAACCAGGGCTTCCTGAACTTTGTTCTGGATCACATCAAAGTCAGGAGCACTGTGTCCATGTCTGAACTTAGTGCGCTGCATATTTTAGGAATCATAAAGCAAGACCCAAAACTGCCTATGGATAAAATCTTGCCTCCACCTTCCCCCTGGCCCAAGAGCGCCATCTTTGATGCTGATGAAGAAAAGTCGAAGGTAAGAAACTGCTCCGTGACCTTGGTGCCTTTCCTGGGAAACTTCAGATGCTCTGTGGTCTGTGAGAATGAGTGTGGACTGTGGGGAGGTAGAAGAGCAAGCCCCCTGCCCTGCAACAGACTTAGCTGTCAAGTAGCCAGGAGGCGTGATTCTGTCCCCTGTGGTCATTGTGTTTTGGTGACTGCGGATTGGGGGCTCTGTTAGGACACATCTGTGCTTGGTAGGCGCTCCTTCCAGCTGCACCTGTTCAGTGTCCTCTCAGGCCACTGTGTGCAGAGTGAGCAAGGCTGGGCTGGAGTCTGGGTTATCTCCCGTTCCGGCTCCTCTTCTGCTACGATGTGACATTTGTAGATAGTGTGGCGTGATCTCAGAACATGGGAGAAGCTCTGTCCCTGCAGTTCCTGCCTCTAGTCCTCTAAGCTTGTGTTGACTAGCCTGTGTGCCAGGTGTCTTGCCAGTCCTTGGGACCCAGAGTGGACCATGGAGTCTGTCCTATCACATATCATGGGCCTTGTGCATGTCAGCTGTTACAGGCTGGAAGGGGGCCCAGACATCCCTAGAGCCTATTGTCCTCCCATGTCCCACCCCGTGATAACCAGTGGTCTTTCGGGATTGGCCCCGTGCCCTGTCGGTCCTGTCTCACTGTGGCAGCTTTATACAGTAGCACACAGATTGTTGGGGCAGCATTGGCTCCAATTCCACTGCACCTCCCTACTTCACTCCCTCTCTGTTCTCTTCAGCTGCTGACGAGACTTCTCAAGAGCAGCCACCCCGAGGACCTCCAGGCCGCAAACCGGCTCATCAAGCACCTGGTCAAGGAGGTGAGCACTCCTTCGTTCCCTAGGTACCATGCTGGAGGGCAGGAGCAGAGTGTCAGAAGAGAAGGACTGCCTATCTCCAGTCTGTGACAGGGGAGCCTTGATCCCCCGAAGGGCAGCAGTCATGCTCTTGTGACTTCAGCTGCTTTGTCTACACACTCAAAACATTCTCCTGTTCCATTGATGGATTGATGGTGGTGGCGGCGGCAAATTTGGGTCTGGTTTTTTTTTTTGCCAGTCATGGGGCTTGAACTTGGAGCCTGGGCATTGTCCCTGAGCTTCTTTTGCTAAAAGCTAGCACTCTACCACTTGAACCACAGAACCACTTCTGGCCTTTTCTGTGTATGTGGTACTGAGGGATTGAATCCAGGGCTTCATGCATGTTAGGCAAGCACTCTACCACTAGGCCACACTCCCAACCCCTCCCTGGAGTTGTTTTTGTTTTTTTTTTTTTTTGTCAGTCATGGGGCTTGAACTCTGGGCTCTGTCCCTGAGCTCTTCAGCTCAAGGCTAGTGCCACAGTACCACTTCCTCCCTGAGCTTTTTTAAGCTCACTTGTTTTTGCTGGCACTCTACCACTTGGAGCCAGAGCTCCACTTTCAGGTTTTGGGTGATTCATTGGAGATAAAAATCTCAAACTGCTGCCCCAGATGCCTTTGAACCATGATCTGTAGATCTCAGCCTCCTGAGTAGCTAGGGTTACAGGCATGAGCCACCAGTGCCTGGAAGGGTCAGTTCTTACAGAAAGTCTGAGATGGAAAGGAGTGGATCTCAAGGCCACCATGTTACATTCACTGCACACCCCCCTTCCCCCCAGGAGTCCCGGAGTGCCTTCCTCACAACACAGTGAGCCCTGTTCACTTAGTGTTCTAAAAACTTACTTTGCTCCCTTCCCATCTCATGTTCAGGCATCATCCGGGGCTTTGCTCACACTGGGTCCTCTTCTTTCTCCCTAAAGGAACAGGAAAAATCAGAGAAGGTATCCAAGAGGGTGAGTGCGGTGGAAGAGGTACGAAGTCACGTGAAGGTGCTGCGGGAGATGCTGAGCACATACCGCAGGCCAGGCCAGGCCCCGCCGGACCAGGAGGCTCTGCAGGTACCTGACACTAGGAACCCTGCAGGTACCAGGACAGTAGTCCCGGAGCCTGTACCTCTCCTAAAAGTGCCATTCACATGCTTGATCCTGTACTCATTGTCAGATGAAGACAGGAAATGTGACTGTTGTCCCCCAATTTCCTCAGTCTCTTCCTCCCTCTGTTCCCCATCCCTTGGCAGTCACCGATTTCCTTTCAATTTTTATCAGACTCCTGTAGATGGAATGATAGAGCATACCCTTGTTACTTTTTCCCAGCTTGTGTATGCGTCTCTGGACGCGTGCGCACATCTGCTTGCTATGACTGGTGGTTTCCACCTTTGGGTGGGCATAGATTAAGTGGTCCTAAGCAGTGATGTGCAGAATGCTGAGTGAACAGTCTCTGTGGTTCTCTTGGGTAGCACCTACTTGTGTGATCGCCATGTTCAAAGCCAAAATTTTATTTATTTACTTATTTATTTATCTTTTGGTGTTGACACTGGGGCTTGAACTCAGTACTTCACATTTTTGCTCAGCTTTCTTGCTCATGGCTGCCACTCTACCCCTTGAGCCACATCACTAGTGACCATGCTCCTAGTTTTTAGGGCTCTACAGCACCCCCTGCAGGCCCACCTCAGTCTTCTCTCCATTCCAGGAGAGATGGCTTTTTGGCTCCTTTGTTTGCCTGTCCTTCCATTTTACAGTATTGGCCGCAGTGAACTACAATCTTCCAGTTACAAACTTGTGAGAATTCAATGTGGCCAACTTGGTTTGTACATCTACCCCAGCTCCCAGCCATGATTGGATTGAACAGTGGGAGAAACACTTGGTCTAGGTGGCAGGTAAAGGGTCAGGTTTCTAAGCTCTATCCAGGCGTCATTTGCAGGACCTGCCTCCTCTCAGAGTGAGCTCACATCAGGAAGGTCAGTGCAGGACAGCTTCCCTCCCAGCAAAGGGGCCAGAGAGAGGCAGCAGGTAGGGGAGACCTGGCAGGTTACCTTAGTTCTTTGCACTCCTTTGAAGGAGGGAAGCAGAGAGAAGGGGAGCTTATATTCCTCAGCAGCAGACCATGAAGCAGTGTGAGTTGCTAAGGGCTTGAGATGGTCACAAGACACTTGGAACTGGAAGCTCTCACAACAGTGGTATACCGGGCCTCAGGAAGACATAATGGTATTTCCTGAATTAAATGTTTCACTTTTTAGAAGACCTTTTACTTAGGGCTTTGAGTTCTTGTTTATTTTTTGTTTTGTTTTTTCACTCACAGCTGGTACCCTATCCATTGAGCCACACCTCCAGTCTGACAGTTTGCTGATTAATTAGGGATGGAATTTCTCAGACCTTACTGTACTGCCCTAGGCTGGGCAATATAGTCTTTTGATCTCAATCCTTTGATCTTAGCCTCCTGAGCAGCTAGGATTCCATGTGTGACCCATCAGTGTGCTCTACTCATAAACTTCTTTAAAAAATCAGCAGGAGGGCCGGGAGTTTGGCCTAGTGGTAGAGTGCTTGCCTAGCATGCACGAAGACCCGGGTCCGATTCCTCAGTACCACATATATAGTAAAAGCCGGAAGTGGTGCTGAGACTCAAGTGGTAGAGCTCTAGCCTTGAGAAAGTCCAAGGACAGTGCTCAGGCCCTGAGCCCAAGCCCAGGACTGGCAAAAAAAAAAAAAATCAGCAGGAAGCTGAGATCTGACTGTCTCAATTCAAAGCCAGCCAGAATGGAAAAAACTATAAGACATTTATCTCCAATTAAGCACCAAAAAGCTGAAAGTGGAGGTATAGCTCAAGTGAGAAAGTGGGAAGCCCTGAGTTCAAGCCTTCTTACACATATACTTCACACACACACACACACACACACACACCCCATACACAGTAAGCCTAGACTTTGCAAAACACGTTACTTCAACTCTGTTATGAATCTGGAACAGCCTGAAGAGTCTACCATGCAGCAGGACCGCTGCTTGCTTGAGTGCTGGGGTTTGGGACCTTGTGTGGTCCTGGGACTGTGTGAACCAGGCTGTGTTTTCCAGGTGGTGTATGAAAGGTGTGAGAAGCTGCGGCCTACTCTGTTCCGGCTGGCGAGTGATACCACGGATGACGATGACGCGCTCGGTGAGGGCTCTGGTTCCCCAAGTGCTAAACAGCTGCGGGGACAGGGGCAGGATGAGGGCCCTCTGGGTCCTGGGGCAGTGGTTGGGCTGAGAAGGTGTGACTTCCAGAAGAATCTGGACTTAAACAAGGAACAGATCTGAAAGGTTGGACAGGGGAGAGTGCTTACTAGGCTTTAGGTGTGTGAGCAGCCTCACAGAGCATTGAGAAGCAGGCCAAGACAAATGGGTCCCTGGGAAAGTTCTCTGGATCTCATTCCATTTTGCCGTTTGCAGGCCTGTTGAATGTTTGTGTTTTTATTTTATTTCATTTATTATTTATTGCCAGTCCTGGTTTTGAGCTCAGGTCCTAAGCACTGTCCTTGGGCTTTCTCAAGGCTAGAGCTCTACCATTTGAGCCACAGCACCCCTTTTTCTAGGTATGTGGTACTGAGGAACTGAACCTGGGTCTTCGTGCATGCTAGGCAAGCACTCTACCACTAGGCCAAACTCCTGGCTCTGTGTTTTTATTTTTTTAATAAATTTTTATTATTTTTTTTATTTTTAATTATTATTATTTTTGCAGTCCTGGGCTTGGGTTCAGGGCCTGAGCACTGGCTTTGGGCTTTCTCAAGGCTAGATCAAGCTCTACCACTTGAGCCACAAGACCACTTCTGGCTTTTTTTCCCCATGTATGTGGGAATCAAGCCCAGGTCTTCCTGCATGCTGGGCAAGCACTCTACCACCAGACCAAACTCTTGGCCCTCCCCCTCCAAATTTTTATTATTGTATGTGATGTGATGTACAAAGGGGTTACAATTATATAAGTCAGGTAAAGAGTACATTTTTTTTTTGTCGGTGATGGGACTTGAACTCTGGGCCTGGGTATTCTCCCTGAGCTTGCTCAAGGCTACCACCCTACCCCTTGAGCCACAGTGCCACTTTTGGGGGTTTTTTTTTGGTTTTTTTTTTTGTTTTTTTTTTTTTTTTGCCAGTCCTGAGCTTGAGCTCAGGGCCTGAGCACTGTCCTTGGACTTTCTCAAGGCTAGAGCTCTACCACTTGAGCCTCAGCACCACTTCCAGCTTTTTTCTATGTATGTGGTGCCGAGGAATCGAACCTGGGTATTCGTGCATGCTAGGCAAGCACTCTACCACTAGGCCAAACTCCTGGCCCCAGATCTCAGCCTCTTGAGTAGTTGGGGTTACAAACATGAGCCACAACACCCTACATAGTACATTGGTTTTTGAATGTTACTCCTCTTGATCTCTCCAACTTTTTCCCTCCTGTCCCCACCCACAAGTTATATAATGTCTAGTATGTACTACTGCTACATTCGCCCTCTGTCCTTCCATTTCTATCCCCACCTCCAACTCCCCAGAGTCCTGGTGCTTGAACTCAGGGCCTGAGCACTGTCCTTGGACTTTCCTCAAGGCTAGTGCTCTACCACTTGAGCCACAGCACTATTTCTGACTTTTTCTATGTATGTGGTACTGAGGAATTGAACCTGGGTCTTCATGCATGCTAGGCAAGCACTCTGCCACTAGGCCAAACTCCTGGCCTCTCCACTTCCATTTTATTTCTTATACTTCTCATTTGGATAGGGACTTGATCAGATTTTGCCTCAGCAAAGGGAAGAGGATTAAGTGGGAAGCTGTGTGGGGGTGGCTAGCTCTATTGGCTTATGCTGTGATCCTAGCTACTCAGAAAGTTGAGATCTAAGGATTGTGGTTCAAAGCCAACCTGGCCAGGAAAGTCCATAAGACTCATATATTTAGCAGGTGTGTTGTCCCAGGTCTGCGATGCTAACACTCAAAAGGTGGAGGCAAGAGGATTGAGAGCTAAAGCCTAGGTTTAGTTACATAGTGGACCTATAGTTAGACTCAATTCTGCCTCGAGGGCAGTTTACAGCCTCCTTTGGCAGCCAAACATTTGAGGAACATGAAAGTTAGAATCAGAGTTAGCACTAGACCGTTCCTGAGAAGTAGTGTATGACACTTTGGCCTGTGAGTGTTATTCTGTTAGTCTCCCAAGAGAGACTCCATTTTAGGTCATTCATGCTTGGGCAGTTTCAGAATCCAGGTGTGTAGGTACCATTTAAATACATTCAATTTGGATGCCAATTCTTACAGGGAAAATTCGTTTTGTACTTACATTCCTGTTGAACTGATAGGCTCAAAAGCTGATTTTGTGTTTCAGACTGCCCTCAGAATTCTTTTCATATTTGCATTTACATCGACATGATGCCTCTTTTGGTTTGTTTGCTTTTAAAACAGGTTCCTATGTAGGCTAAAACAATTTTCACTGCCTCAGCCTCCTGCATGCTGGGATTGGATTTTAGTTTTCACCTAAAAATGAAGCGTTCCTTTTCGTCCCCTAAAGAGCAGCATTTTGAGCAATCATGTCAGCTTGGTAGTGGTGAGAGCATGCTGGAGAATTTGTTTTCTCTTTTGAGAGCATAGAGTGACTCAGGTTGAGTGACAAGGGCTGGCAGGGCCCTCTCACGTGCTGGGGTTTGAGTGTGCTCAGCCTGGTGTGAGGACTGCCTTTTTTTTTTTTTTGCCAGTCCTGGGCTTGAGCTCAGGGCCTGAGCACTGTCCTTGGACTTTCTCAAGGCTAGAGCTCCACCACTTGAGCCTCAGCACCACTTCCAGCTTTTTTTTTTTTGTATGTATGTGGTACCGAGGAATCGAACCCAGGTCTTTGTGCATGTTAGGCAAGCACTTTAACCACTAGGCCAAACTCCCGCCCCCCCCCCTTTTTTTTTTTAAATGTGTGTGTCTATACTGAGGCATGAACTTGGGGCTTGGGTGCTGTCCCTGAGCTTTTTTGCTCAAGGCTATCCCACAAGTACTTGAGCCACATCTCTGCTTCCAGCTTATTAGTGGATAACTGGAGATGAGTCATGGAGACTTTCCTGCTAGACTGGCTTCAAATCTCAGATCTGGACACTCAGGGCTCAACCTCTTGAGTAGCTAGAATCGCAAGTGTGAGCCTCTGTCACTCAGCTCACGAGGGCTGCTAGGAGCATTGGCTGAGAAACACAGGGAGTGCTGCTCACCCGGGGTTCTTGTTCTCTCATTCCTTCAGCGGAGATTCTCCAGGCCAATGACCTCCTCACCCAGGGAGTTCTGCTGTACAAACAGGTGATGGAGGGCCGAGTCACCTTTGGGAACACAGTCCCTGGCTCAGTGGGAGACATTCCTGTCTCCAGAGGTACGCGCCAGGAGCTTCTCTGCCTTCTGCCAGCCACTGTCTGCAAGTCCTGAGCGCAGGGCCAGAGGGGTGTGGAGTGGCTATGGCACAGAAAAGAGACCTGTCTCTATCCCCTTTAAGAGCTACAGATCCCAGAAATAGTTTTCCTTAGCTCAGCACTTGCCTAGCACAATGTTCTAGGTTTTATCCCAATAATGTAATAAAGAAATATAAGGCATTTATATCATAGTATTTCTGGACAGGGGCTGTTTGGCATGCCAAGCACGATGGGTCACACCTGTAATCCCCGTTGTATGTGAGGTAAGGGTAGGTGGATCCTGGTCCTTAAGGCCAGATCCAGGCAAAAGTCCAAGATCTCACCTGAAAAATAACGAAGCAGAAAGACGCTGTGGGCATGGCTTCCTTGGTAAAATGCCTGCTAGGATGTGTAAGGTCCTTAGTTGAAGCCCCAGAACTGCTTAGGGTGACAGGGGAAGACCGCTTGGGGCTGAGTCTTATAGCCTCTAAAGAGTTGGGGTTGGTATCTTCGTAGGCGCTGCTGTGCTAGGTCTGGGATCTGGGTAGGTGACATGACATACCTGCTCATAAACCTCTAACGGCCTTCAAGTTGGAGAAGAAACCAGAATCTGCTGAGGCCTGGGCTCATGAGTCACTGAGAGGACAGTGCAGTTTCAGCAGGAAGGCTGTCCCCTGGTCCTGACTCCAGTCCTGGCTCTGTCCAGATGCCCAGCTGCTGTGGGTGGTGTTTGAGGGTTGAGGGTGGGATTGCTTGTCTAACCTTATCTAATCTTGTGTTTTTATTTCTAGTCTTTCAGAATCCCATAGGCTGTAGCAAGAACTGCCCCCTGATCGACCTGGAGATGAGCAGTGCATGTGGCCAGGCTGGGCCAGGGGCTCCTTCCTTGCTTCATCAGGACCTGGCAGCCTTAGGTGAGAGCCATGCAGAGTGAACAAGGAGTGGTGAGTAGGGCTGAGTAGGGAGTGGGGAGCACAGGCTTGCTTTTGAGGGGCAAAAAAGTCCCCTCAAGTTTGCTGTGTCCACTGACCATTAGTTTTTCTTCAATGTCCAGGGAGGGCAGCTGTGTCATGGTTTCTTGTCCCCGCTCACTCTGTTTCTCTCTTCCAGGGATCAGTGATGCTCCTGTTCTGAGCAAGGTAAGGAAGCTCTAGCTAGTGGTGAGAGGGGCCAGGGAGGGTCTCTAAGCACTTGCCCCAGAGGAGAGGTGATTGCTGGATATCAAGAGACCTACAGGAGCCGCTGGAGGGTTTGGGGGGCCAGAGCTCACTCAGTCTGCAGCAAACCTTTCCTGCCCCCTTCCTAGAGATGTGTTCTGATGTCCCCTGCTCTGCACTCTCTCCTCCCTCACCAGGCACACAACTAAGCTAGGGCTGCAGCACCTGTGTTAACACGGCTAGTGATCCTTCCTCCCCTCCCCTCATCCTGCTTCTTCTTTGACAGGTTGTTAGTCCGAGTTGCTGCAAGGAGAAGAATCCTCAAGAGGGGGGCCTGCAGAGCCCTTCTGGAGACAGGAACTTGCTGGATCTCCTCTCGCCACAGCTCTCTCCAGGGTCCTTGTGAGTCTTTGGGTTGGGCTTCTGCGTATGCTGTAAGGGCCAGGGTGGCATAGGAAGCCAGCAGCCACAGAGCATCATCCTCTTACTGTCCAGTGCAATGTGTCGCTTCCCCATTTCCTGGTCTCAACCCAACCTACGTGCTCTGGCTGGGATTTCCAGGAGTTATATAAGATTTAGGGGAAAATATATGTAAGAAGAGGTCCTAAGTGCTAGTCCATAAAAATAATGTAGTGCATTATTGTAGCTGGCTTTTACAAAATACATTCCATCCAGCCATTTCATGTCATGGGTTTTCTTTGGGCCCCCGTTTGCCCCATCCTCCTTACTGGCTGTAAGTCTATGTGTTAGAGGTCCGTTATTCCTTCTGTGTGAATATTGTGTGTTTCCCTTTCTTACCTTGTTCTTGAGAAAGCCGAATCATGGATTCTAGGGATTCTTGAGTTTTATTTGTTCTCTTTGTAGGAATTATGTGCCACAGAAAAGTATTCCCAAGGAAGTGCCACCAGGTACCAAGGCCTCCCCAGGCTGGTCCTGGGAGGCTGGCTCCCTGGCCTCTTCCCCAGCAGCACAGAACACACCTCTAGCTCAGGTGTTTGTACCTTTGGAGTCTGTGAAGCCTAGTAAGTACTGTGGTTCCTGCTTTTCTTCTCGTTGGTAGCCTCCTGGTCTTCCCTCTTATCATAGGGAAGAAAGGGTGGTCAGCTTGCCAGAGGCAGAGGGTAAACAGCGGCTTTCTTGCTACCCCTCCCCCACATATTTATAGATATACATATATACATATCTATGTGTCTGTGTATATATATTATGTATATGTATTATGTCAGTACTGGGTTGTGACTTGTGCTTCTGAGGCAGCAGGTACTCTATCCCTTGAGCCATACCTCCAGACTCTTTTCCTTTCATTATACTTCAGATAGGGTTTTATTTTTTTCTCAGGCCAGTCTGGGCTGCTATCGTCCTGGTTAAACTGGGGCCTCATAAATTTTTTGAATTCTGCATATTTATCTGTAGTGACAGATGTGAGCCCCTGGGCCCACCCCTGATGAAGTATGCTTAGGGATGTGATGTTCACCTTTGGGATTCAAGAATGCATGTTTCATATGGCCAGCAAAGAGGAGGAGGGAGCCAGGCACTGATTGCTCACATCTGTAATCCTGGGGGAATTCTATAATCTCAGGAGGCTGAGATCTGAGGAACACAGTTCAAAGCTAGCCCAGACAGGAAAGTCTGTGACACTCTCTCCAATTAACCACTAAAAAACCAGAAATGAAGCTGTGGCTCAAATGGTAGAGCATTAGCCTTGAGTAAAAAGGCTCTGAGACAGCACCCAAGCCCTGAGTTCAAACCCTAGGACTCACAAGAAAAACAAAAAGGAAGAGGGAGTCAACCAGATACTCATAAAAGTGGGTATTACTTCTGCTCCAGAAGAAAACTAAAAGGCCCCACCAGTGAGCCACTGGTACCTGGAAGTATTGTATGTTTTTATAATTTAAGCCCCAGGACCAGAAAATTTAAAAATTAAAGAAAATTTAGCATATATTCCAGAAAATAGTTTTATTATAATATTTTCATTTAAAAACCATGTATTCCTCCTCTCCCCAAATATGTTATAATTACTTTTCTGGTAAATTAAAACTTTTTTTTTTTTTTTTTACAATTTCCATTGAAATTTCCTTACACATTGATTCAATACTTGCTTTCTTTACTGTTTATTTTGGTCAGTTAGGGAGCTTGAACTCGGGGCCTGGGGCACTGTCTCTGAGCTCTTGCTCAAGACTTTCTCTTCCACTTTGATCCACAGCTCCACTTCCACTTTTCTGGTGGTTAATTGGAGATGAGTCTCACAGACTGGCTGGCTTTGAACAGCAGTTCTCAGATCTCAACCTCCTGAGTAGCTAGGATTATATGCTTGAGCCACGAGCAACTGGCTTCTTTTTGTTTTAGAATGTGGAGGTGTGAAAGAATGAAACAAGCCTCTTTGCTTTTTAAAAAAATTCTTTGTAATATTCTGTTTTCTAAAGTGTTTATGCATTATTTTAACCATAATGTTATCTCTTTTAAACCACTGATGGGGGCTGGGGAATATGGCTTAGTGGTAGGGTGCATGCCTAGCATGCATGCAGCCCTGGGTTCAATTCCTCAGTACTGCATAAACAGAAAAAAGCTGGAAGTGGCGCTGTGGGTCAAGTAGTAGAGCACTTGGTCTTGAGCACAGAGACAAAAAGCCCAGGCCCTGAGTTCAAGCCCCAGGACCGGCCAGAAACAACAACAAAATCCTCCCCAACCCTTGATAGTGGCAAGAGGTTAGTTGAGAAGGTTGGGACAGCATGTCCCCAGGGACCCTGGAGCTGCACCAACCCTTCTGTTGGGTCCTTCTCTCAGGCAGCCTGCCCCCGGTTATCGTGTATGATCGCAATGGCTTCCGCATTCTGCTGCACTTCTCACAGACCTCGGCCCCTGGCCATCCAGAGGTGCAGGTCCTACTGCTGACCATGATGAGCACTGCCACGCAGCCTGTCTGGGACATCATGTTTCAAGTGGCCGTGCCAAAGGTGAGCCCTCTGCTGGCCAGCAGAATGAGAATCTTCACTGAACTGTGAATGGGAATCACATGGGAATGCGAGTGGCTTTCAGTCCTCAGCTGTAAGCGAATCCTGGCAGGTTTTCCAGTGATTCCCTGAGGCTCTTCCCATCTCTTGACTCCTCCTTGGCACTGTTCTCACACAGTCTACTACAGAGCAGGAGAATGACCACCAGCTGGTTCAGGATTACATGGTACCTGGCCCATTGAATTGCTCAGTCAGGTTGGTGGCACATGCCTGTAGTCCCGGCCCCTTGGGAGCCCAGGAGTTCAGGAGATCAATATAGTGTGCCAGCCTATCTCTTAAGACAACTAAAAGCTGTCTTCTGGCCTGAGTTGTGCATAAGGGCTACTCAGGCCAAGGCTGTGCTTGGCCTTGTTGAGATCACGTGTTACCTTGGACCTGGGGCATAGAGGACCTTCGCCATTGTGTCCATTCTTTTCAAAGGAAGTCAGCCTTTCCACCATCACTGAACAGGAAGAGATCCTGGAAGAAAGACTTGCATTCTTTAATCCTGTGGTAGTCTTGGGTAGTTACCAACTGCTGTTATTAAATGTTTTATACAAAGGTTCAGAAATTAAAAATTTGCTCAGGATCACAGAGACAGAGACTTCAGCCCACTAGGGGCTGTTGTCACTACGTCAGCTGTTGTCATTGGTTCAGATGTGAATGGAAGAAAGGCCTTTAGGACTCCTTTCCTTCAGCTACTGGAGGGAAACCACCATGGGTCTCTACCACTGGAGGGCTTCTTTTCCTCTACCCACACATACACATCCTATCTCCTCCTAGAACAGTAGGTAGAGTCAAGCTTCTGCCTACATGAACTCTGTCACGGGGCAGGGGCTTGCGGGGGGCTCAGGGGTGGTGGTACATGATGGATTATGTGTCTTCTCTCCCCCGGCAGTCCATGCGGGTAAAGCTGCAGCCGGCCTCTAGCTCCAAGCTGCCTGCATTCAGCCCTTTGATGCCTCCGGCTGTGATCTCCCAGATGCTGCTGCTCGACAATCCACACAAAGTACGTACATCTGGAGGCCTTAGCAGGGAAGGGTGCCATAAGCTGTAGGGGGTGACTGTGAGTGGAGAGAGGCACACCGAGGCCTGCCTCTAAGATCTCGAGTGGGTTCCTGTGCTAGGAGTCGACAGCTATTGCTCGGGGCTGGTTGTCTTTGGGACTCACAAGAAGATATATGGTGGATTATCATAGCTTGATAATGACCTGACACCCGTCTTCCTAGTGGAAGCTTAACGGGCCTCAAAGAGGCAAGGCTGGAAATGGTACTGTGGCTCAAGGGCTAGGGTGGTAGCTTTGAGCTGAAGAGCTCAGGGATATTGCCCAGGCCCAGAGTTTCAAGTCCTAGGACCAACAAAAAAAAAAAAAAAGAAGCAAGGCCAGTGTGCCCTGTGTCTATAGACAGTTCTGGGAGCTTCTACCCCTGGAATTGACCGCCTTCCCCTTGTCCCCCACCATCTCCTACCTTCTGCCTTTCCCCCTGGAATCTAACATCTTCCCTCCCTCTGTTGCAGGAACCCATCCGGTTACGGTATAAGCTCACCTTCAACCAGGGTGGACAGCCCTTCAGTGAAGTGGGAGAAGTGAAAGACTTTCCAGACCTGGCTGTCTTGGGGGTGGCCTAACTCCCCAGAGGAGCCTTCAGCTTAAACTTGGGTCACCGTTCCTCTCACTGTCGGCTCTCATCCCAGGGCTTTAGTGCGGAGTGCCAAGTGTTCTCTCCTGATGTCGGGCTCTGCATGCCAACCTCTGGCCTGTTCTGCAGACACTGTGTGTGTGTGTGTGTGTGTGTGTGTGTGTGTGTGTGTGTTGGAGGGGCAGCTGGGAGATGTAGAAGTGTTTCACATGACCATCTGGGCTGACTGCTGTCTTGTCTCCGCATATTGGTGGGCACTGCTGTCTCTACCAAAGCTTTCCTCCCAGATTGTTACCTTCTCATCCACCCACTCTGTGCCTTGTCAGCCTTTGAAAGTCTTGGTTGCTCCCAGGCTGCTGTTCTCAGGGACCTTCCGAGGGACCTGGTTGGTCTTGGGGCAGAGGGGCCTCTGGGCACTCTCTTCCAAGGAAGACCTTGTCTCCATCATTTGAGAATGCTGCATGCATGTGTTCAGAGCAATTTAGGTGGAATGAGTGACCTTTTGGCGCTGTCTGCAGGAAGGGGGCCACTTGCCAGAGCAGAAAATCACACTTGGTTGGTCAGTCCTGTCCTTCACCACTGTGCCTTAGAATTGCCCTTAGATGGAGCCTCTGGACAGAGGGCAAAGCTGACCCCAGGCCTTGCTCAGGCCTCTGGGCCCTGACTCAGGACCCCCATGTCTATCCTCTCTGTCTTCTTTCACAAGCTCCCTTCGCGGTCTTTTAATGTGAACCCCATTTAGTCCTTGGAGACCCCAGCTGGCAGGTCAGCCCTGGCTTGTTGACCTCTCAATCCCAGATGGAGAGCTGAGGTATGCAGATGGCCAGAAGAGTTTAGCAATTATGTAGGTGGTCATTAAATTCAGAATGTCATTGAATAAATACCACGTAGCAAACCAACCTCTTGGTGTCAAGTGGATACGGAGCCAAGGCACTGAGAGGTAACAGGCCACAGCAAGCTGTTTTCTGGTTAGAAGTCATGGAATCTTGGCATTGTCCCATCCAGAAGTAGAGCTCTAGAACCCTGTAGAAAGCTGGAGAGGAGAGCTTTAGAATCTGAAGGGCAAACTCAGGCTGACCAATCTGATTCTGCTCATACACACCTACTACGTGCTATGAACATGATGTGCATATTTAACAAGTCCACTTGTTGGCAGTAGGAGGAGGGTGGGAAAGGGCTGGGAGTCTGGGCAGGATTCTACCTCAGAAACAGCAAGGCTGTTGGGAGTTCTTACTGATGAGATCCAATACTTTGATTCTGATCTTTTACCTCTACGTACAGCTGGAAATCTTATCACAGTCGTTGGTGGGGGTGAGAGTTGTACAGATGATCAAGGCATGCTGATTTTGAAGCCAATGTGAAACGTTATAAAGCAGATAACATGATTCATGTAAGACTGAGTGTTCTTGTGGCTTCTATCTATAGCCATGACAGAATGCTAGTGTCGTGGGCACATGAAGAGAGATGCTTTTCATGCTGTTGTTCAAAGGTAAACTTGGACACCCTCTGTTTGCTTGATCAGAGGCACATAGGTATTGTGCCTTTGTGTGCCTCTCCTAAGAGTATCCCGTCTTGGTCTCACTGTGTGTGTGACTGTATAGAATTATCATGTCCCAGTATATTTTAGATCTAGCTTCCACATATGAGAGAAAATGTACCATTTGTCTCTCGGAGCTTGGCTTACTTCCCATGATTTATTCTAAGTCTATCCATTGCAGATATAATTCTGACAAAAGTCCCTGGCTTCCCAAATAAGTTCTTGAGAGAAAAGTCCTCTTAGTGTACCATCACACTTGAGGCTAGGATTTTCTTTTTTAGATACACAGAAATTATATTTTAGCTAAAATCTTGGCTTCAGAAACAATGTTATCTTCAAAACACAAACACTACAAGTTGTGCCCTGTTGGATCACGCCTTTAACCCCAGCTCCCCAGGTAGGTTGGAATTTGAGGATTACAGTTTGAAGCCAGCCTAGGCAGGGAAGTCTGGGAAATTCTTATCTCCAATTAACCACCTAAAAGAAGTGGGTCTGTGGCTCAAGTGATAGAGTGCTCACTTTGAGCAAAAAGTCAGGGACAGTAAGTACATCTGGAGTTCAAGCCCCGGACTAGCACAAAAGAAAACCCAAGGTACAGCAACATTTATTAGAGCAATTAAAAATTTTCTAGCTATGTAGGTAATTAATAGCTCAGAAACCTTGTGTTGATATATGTAGAAATGATATTTTTTTAAATCACAGTTTTAATCAAATACCCAACCCCATGCTTCATAAAGGAATAGTACAGGTCCTGGTAGCTCACACCTGTAGTCCTAGGTACTGAGTTCTGCAGGTCAGCCTGCACAGGAAAAGTCTATTAAGACTTATCTCCAATTAATGAGCAAAAAGCCACAAGTAGAAGTGTGTCTCAAGTAGATCCATTAGCCCTGAGTGAAAAAGCCAACCAGGAGCCTGTGGCCCAGAGTTCAAGCCCTAGTACTGGCACAAAAACAAAGAAGAAACTGTAGTTTGAAAGCAGACCCGAACTAGTGCAAGCTTTACAAGTCACGAGGGACCTAAGCTCTAGCCTGCTATTAACACTCCAGGCTAAGACACTCCTCACAGCCTGCCCCACGATGCCTTCAGCTCTTTGTACCTGTGTTTACCTTGTAAGTCAAGGAGGAAAAGGACAAAGGAGAGGAAACTGCATTCCTCCTAATGAAAGGCCTGGAACTCTCATGTTTATATTCACATCCTATCCTTGTGAGCTGTACGGCCACACTTCTACACAGGAGACCAGGAAATTTTTAAGTTCGTACACAATGCTATACTACAAAATTGGGTTTGGTTAAGGAAGGAGAATTGGGAAGTTACTGAAGTTAGCAGACTGCCATGAGATACGGCCATCTATTGTGGCACAGGCTGTTCTGAACTATTGCCGAATGAAGTGCAGGTCTGCTGCCATGAGCCACGTTGCTCAGGGTGCCAACACAGGGCTCACTTGTGCTACAGGAGTGCTCTACTCACTGAAATGAATCCTCAGCAGTGGTCACAAGAGCCTAGGTGGTATATTGGTGCATACCTGTAATCCCAGCTATGCAGGTAGGAAGGTCATGGTCTGAGATTGGTCCTGAAAAATAATGCCAAGACCCTGTACACAAAATAAAAATATGGTTGGGGTGTAGTTGTCTAGCAAATGAAAGGCTCTGGAAGGCATGTAAGGATCCATGTTGATTTAAAGATTGGTTATAGCTCAGTGGTAGAATGCTTGAATAGTATGCATGAAGCTCTGAGCTCAGTCTCCAACATCAAAATTTTAAATGCCATAAAGAAGGCAAAGGGACCAAAAAATGTTGCTGGGGCATAGCTCAGGTGGTAGCAAGTAAAAAAGCCCCGAGTTGGATCCCTACTTCTGCCAAAAATAAAACTGACATGAAGGAGACAAAAGGGAAACAGCAAGACATCAAGTGTAAATCTGCATATGTCAAGCCCAATCAAAAGCAAAAAGATGAAAAGAGCTTGAAGTTGACAGGAATAACATAACATGGAGATCCAAGTATAGATTATATGCAAGGGACACCCTTAGCTTTCTAAAGGTGTTGGAACTAGAAGATAAAAGGTTGGCCTGGCACAGTGGCTCACACCAGTAATCCTAGCTAGTTGGGAGGCACTAAAGACTCGAAGTAACCCCCAGAAAACCAGAAGTGACGCTGTGGCTCAAGAGGTAGGGCGGTAGCCTTGAACTGAAAAGCTCAGAGATGGCGCCCCGGCTCAGAATTCAAGCCCCGCGAAGGACCATCTCCCCCCCCCCCCCCCCTTGCGAACATGAGAATAGAAGAATAGCAAGGTTACTTGTTCTCACTCATTAAAAGGAACCGGAAACTTACATCTCCCGTATTGGAAGCAGCCCGCTAGTCCCTCCTTTCTGGAGTTCCACGCGATTGGGTTGAAGGCGCAGTTTGAGGCCAGAGGAAGCAGTGCAGGCCAGGTCTGAGAGTGGGACAGCGACGTGAGAGCCACAGGGCAGCCAGGCAGGCGTGATCACCGCCCCCTGGGCCTCCCCTGCCCAGGGTAGGTGTGAAGAACACCGGTGCAGCCCGCGTTCAAAAATCCGGGCTTCCAAGTCATTTCTTTTTGCCCTGCGGGGAAGAATAAAAGTACCATAAAGACCGTGGCGACCATGCGATGACTTTCTAGTAAGCACATCGTTTATACCGCTCAGCAAGTCGAAAACGCATCGGCTGTTTTTGCCTAAGAGCTCCTTTCCACTCGGAAGCACTGCGCAGGCGCAGCGTCCACCGTCGCTATGGTAACGACCTCCACTTCCGGGAGGACGACGGCGAGCGGCGAGGGCCACGCAAGCAGAAGTCTTAACGTTCGTCCGCTCGCGGGGTGTCGGTGAGGTGGCGGCGCGGTTCGGGGCTCGGACGACGGCGGGCGTCTCCGAGGCCGGCCCTGTCCTCTCGCCGTGCCGCCCGCCTCGGTGTCCCTAGGGCCGCCCGCAGCGAGCTCGCGAGGCTCGGCCCTCAGGCCTGCGCCGTGCCGGCCGCCATGGACTTCTCCAGGTTCCTGGCTGACGACTTCGACGTGAAGGACTGGATCAACGCGGCCTTCCGAGCGGGCCCCAAGGAGGCGGCCGCGGGCACGGCGGACGGCCACGCGGCCACGCTGGTCATGAAGCTGCAGCTGTTCATCCAGGAGGTGAACCACGCCGTGGAGGGTGAGCCGCGCGGGGCCCGGCCGGGGGTGCGCGGGACCCGGGCTTCCCGACCTGTGCGGGGGGCGGGCCTGCGGCTTCCGGAGTGGAACTCGGCTTCGTGAGCCACGCCCCCAGCCTTTAAAAGTTCGCAGCGGCTGACTTTCTGTGGGCTTAGGCCTGTGATCTACCACCGAGCCGCATCCCCAGCTTTTAGAGGGGTAGAGATGGTTGGGTCTTGTTGTCGTTGGTTTTTGCCTGGCCACTGTGCCTGAGCCTCTGTGTGCTCAAGGCAGCATTCTGCCACTTGAGCCACAGAGCCACTTCTGGCTTTTTCTGTGTCTGTGGCATTAAGGAATTGAACTCAAGGCTTCATGCATGCTGAGCAACCACTCTACCACTAAGCTGCATTCCCAGCTTCTTAACCTCACCATCCTTCCTCTGCTCTTAACTCCATGGTTGGGTCGGGATGGCTGGTTTCTAGGCCAAACGCACAGCCAAGGATTTCGTCAGTCTGGGAAGCCCAGGCCTGACCAAAGCTACCTGATCACCCACCCCTTGTCCTGTCCCTCGTGTCCTCCCAGGCCTCAAAGCCTCTCTTCTGTGTCACATTTGTAACTGGATGGTCCAATTTTCACATTTTGTGTATATTGCTCTGGGTGTATGTGTGTGCATGCATATATGCCACATGCATGTGCCAGTACAGGGCCTGCTGCTCTTTTTTAACCAAGGCTGGTGCTCTGCCACTTGAGTCATATCCCCACGTCCAGCATTTTGGTTGATTACTGGGGATAAGACTCACAGCCTGGGCTGGCTTTGAACCTCAGTCCTCAGATCTCAGCCTCCTGAGTATCTAAGATTACAGACGCGCACCACCAACGCTCATCTCATTGTGCTGTTCTTCATTTTTGAGACAGAAACCAGTCACCAGGCCCTTCAGAGCATGCCCAAAGTGCTCCGAGACGTGGAAGCCCTGAAACAGGAGGCATCGTTTCTGAAAGAACAAATGATTCTTGTCAAGGAGGACATTAAGAAATTTGAGCAGGATACGTCACAGTCGATGCAGGTACTGTCTCTGTCTTGTTTTCAGCAGATACTGGTTCTCATGAGGAATCAGAGCATCGTAATGTCTTAGAAAGTTGGGGTGAAGAAGCTCCCTGGAGAGAGAGTGCCATGGATGTTTTGGTTTCAGGTTATTGGTGGGAGGAAGAGAAAGAGAATTCATGTGTATGTGTGTGTGTGGGTGCGTGGACGCATAAGTGCATGCATGCATATCAGTCCTGAGGCCTGAACTCAGGGCCTGGGTACTTATCCCTTAGCATTTTCACTCATTTGGCCCTCTACCAGTTGAGGCATACCTCTCCTTCTGACTTCTTAGTGGTTAATTGGAGATAAGCGTCTCATGGACTTGGCTGTCTGGGTTGGCTTTGAACCTTAATCCTCAGACCTCAGTCTCGTGACTAGGTAGGATGCCAGGCAGGAGGCACCAGCACCTGGCCTGAAATGCCACTTCTTCATTCTTTATCCCCATTACTCTCAGGTGCTGGTGGAAATTGACCAGGTGAAATCCAGAATGCAGCTTGCTGCGGAGTCTCTTCAGGAAGCAGACAAGTGGAGCACACTCAGCGCTGACATTGAGGAGACATTTAAGACTCAAGTAGGTGTCCCATCCAGAGGATGGGGTGGGATTTTTTTATGCATGAACTTGGGGTAGATGGGATTCTACCCATCAAAACCACCAGGGTGTCAGTGGTGTCAGGCAGAGACAGTCAGACATTAAGTGTGTGTGTTGTACCCAAATTCCTAGAACCCCGAAAAGACCACCAGAGGCCACAGTCAAAGCTAAAAAGCATGGGTCATTTATTACAAGTCTAGACTCAGACCTCCGCATACCCGTAGCATTGCCTGCTAAGAGGTCCTGAACAAGGATTTTACACCGCTTTTATAGGGGAATTCCATAATTAGAATCACCTGATTGGCTGTTTGGTAATCAGAGCTCAGGTGTCTAACCACTGAGCATCAAGTTGTTGCCACCTGGGGTTCAAGTACATGGGCCCTGAGCGAGAGGGGAGAGGGTCATGCCCAGAACATGGGACAATCTTGGCACAACATGTGCAGAGGGAAGGTCCGGAACTGCTCTGAGTGCCTCCACCCTCCTTCATTGGAAGCTGGATGGATTGCTCTCTCATGCTGGGGGATCTTTTTTTTTTTTTTTTTTTTTTTGCCAGTCCTGGGCTTGAGCTCAGGGCCTGAGCACTGTCCTTGGACTTTCTCAAGGCTAGAGCTCTACCACTTGAGCCTCAGCACCACTTCTGGCTTTTTTCTACGTATGTGGTACCGAGGAATCGAACCCGGGTTTTCATGCATGCTAGGCAAGCACTTTAACCACTAGGCCAAACTCCCAGCCTGGATCTTTTTTTTTGTGTGCCAGTAATGGGGCTTGAACTCAGGCCCTGGGTGCTGTCTCTTAGCTTTTCTGCCCAAGGCTAGTGCTTTGAGTCACAGCTCTTCTTTTTGGTAGTTAATTGGAGATGAGTCTCATGCATTTTCTTTTCTGGGCCTGCTTCAAATTGTGTTCATCAGATCTCAGCCTCTTGAATAGTTAGGATTACAGGTATAAGCTATGGGAATTTTTCATTATTATTTTATTTATTTATTTTGGTGCTGGGGCTTGAACTCTGGGCCTGGTGCTGTTTCTGAGGTTTTGGGCTCAAGTCTAGCACTCTACCACTTGAGCTACAGTGCCTCACTTCCAGCTTGTTGGTGGCTAATTGGAGTCTCACAGACTTTCTTGCCCAGGCTTCCTTTTTTTTTGGCCAGTCCAGGGCCTGTGCACTGTCCCTAAGCCTCTCTGTTCAGGGCTAGTGCTCTACCACTTGAGCCACAGCACCATTTTCTGTGTCTGTGGTACCAAGGAGTTGAACCCAGGGCTTTGTGCATGCTAGACAAGCACTCGACCACTAGGACACACTCTGAGCCCCAGGCTGTTTTTGAACCATGATCTTCAGATCTCAGCCTCCTTGGTAGCTAGCATTTTTATTTTTTTTAAACAGATGTGAGTCTGAGTCACTGGCACTGGTTTTTGACAGAAGCTTTTAATAGCTTTACACCTGCTGTCCAGGCAGACCTTTTTTCTCACAGTCCTTCGTGTTGAACACTACTCACCCACACACCTTTTGCTCCTCTGTTAGTTATCAATGTCTGAAGTAAGGGAAACCCTATTTGTCCCCTCCCCTTTCTAGCCCTCAGATGTTTCTTGGGTGTAACTAATGCAGAGCTCATAGATGTCTTGCATTGTCCTGGATTATGTGGAGTGGAGAGAATGAACTTTAGTGTGGTCTCTGTTTGGGCCTCATTATGTAGCCCAGGCTGGTCTGGAACTTAAGATCCTCCTGCCTCACCTCAAGTGCTAGGATTACAAGTAGGAGTCACCACCTCCAGCTCTCCTTCAAAAAAAAAAAAGTATTTTGGGGCCGGGAGTTTGGCCTAGTGGTAGAGTGCTTGCCTAGCATGCATGAAGACCCGGGTTCAATTCCTCGGTACTACATACATAGCAAAAAGCCGGAAGTGGTGCTGAGGCTCAAGTGGTAGAGCTCTAGCCTTGAGAAAATCCAAGGACAGTGCTCAGGCCCTGAGCCCACGCCCAGGACTGGCAAAAAAAATAAAAAAACAAGTATTTTTACTTCATAAAATAAAAATAATGTATTCAAATTCAGCTTTCAAGTATCTACCTATGAATTATTCATTTATTTTTTTTGCCAGTCCTGGGCACTGTTTTAGACTTTTTTTGTGGGTCAAGGGGCTTGAACTCTAGGCCTTGGCACTGTCCCTGAGATCTTCAACTCAAGGCTACTGCCTTGCCCTAGAGGTTAATTGGAGGTAAGAGTCTCATGTCCTTTTCCCTGGGCAGGCTTTGAACCTTGATCCTCAGATCCCAGCCTCCTGAGTAGCTAGGATTACAGGTGTGAGCCTGCTTGCTCAGCTCTTAGACATTTTTTTTTTTTTGTCAGTACTTGGGCTTGAACTCAGGGCCTGAGCACTGTCCCTGGGCTTTCCTCAAGGCTAGTGCTCTACCACTTGAGCCACAGCACCACTTCCAGCTTTTTTTCTATGTAGGTGGTACCAAGGAATCGAACCTGGGTGTCGGGGGTCCCCGGTCCCTCTCTACTAGTAGGGGGATGGGGAAAAGCACACCCCGACCAGGCCAAGCCTCGAGAGGAAGGGGCCCACTGTCCTCCTGCACCCAGCCTTCTTACCCCAGAGCAGGAACAGAGATACCACGCAGCTTCAACAAGGCAGGAAGATCTCTCTTTATTCCCTAAATTCCTCCTCCTTATATTGGGTGAGGGAGCCTATCAGTATACAAGATGGACAGGACAAAGAGCTCCACGTGTTTTATCTCTACTACAAGCCTCAGCAGAAATTTATTAGACATGGCGTTACTCGGCCCCCAACATCTCCCCCGTTTTTATCTTAAAAAGACAAAACCTAGGATATGTGGGGCTACCACCATATTAGATCGGCTGTGCCTGCCTTAGGTGTTTCCAAGCTCATTAGTCTTCTTACCCATCATGGGATCACCAAGTCCTTTTTACTTGGCTCCTGTCTTAGGTCGATAGGCTAATAGCTGGGACTTTCCCATCTTTGACTACCAGCCGTCTATTTAAGCGAACCAGACTTGAGGGGATGCACTTATTTCCATGGGAGCAAACGCCTGTCGCATTAGCATTCACTTTCTGCGTTGACTTTGTATTATTTTAGGCAAGAAATATTAGACATATTACAATTATAGTGCATAAAAACAAATCCAAACTGATCAATCCTGCCCATCTTTGATCAAGTCCTAAAATAGTCTCTAGTAAAAATAACCAATCATTTAAAATTCAACATATGTCTGTTATATGGCAGTTCCATCAAGCAAAATCTAGAACAAGCAGCTACACAAAATGTGCTCATCACCTGCTCTAGAATATTCAATTGTTCTCGCAATAAATCAATTCATTGATCAAGCATAACAATTCCAGTCCTCACATGCTGATCAATGGCTTCTGAGATCTACAACACAGTATTCAAATCATTGTCTGTAGAAACTGCAGTGGCAAGGGCAATACTCGCAGCGGTAACAGCAGCTAC